>NW_018742275.1:0-62587 GCF_001683475.1 Chenopodium quinoa | reverse complement strand
AGAGAGCCGGCGAGGTCTAGCTCGAGACGTCGTCGCACTTCGTCGGGAGGTAGAGGTGGTCGTTCCGAGGCTACTCGAGCCGACGTTGCTGAGGGTTCAGGGTCTTCTTCTGAGAATGCTCCTGCTGCACCGTTAGGAGAGGCTACCTCGGCTTTCAGAGGTGGTGGGATGTACGAGGTTGGCTCGTCATCACAGCAGCCTCCGCGGTCTCAGCCTCAGGTTGACCTTGGATAGAGCGGTCCTGTTTTGAGTTTCCCTCCTCCTACGGAGACTGGAGCTGGTGCTGAGGCCGGAGCTGGTGGAGAGGTGACCCTCGACGGCGCAGTTTTATGGCATGATGGGCCTACGTCCTCCGGCGCCGTAGTTTATTTCTGTATATGTATTTTATTTTGACTTTTTATAGAACTTTGCCTTTGACTTGTTATTTAGACACTTTGTTCTGTATTATCTATTATCATGTTAGTGTATGTTAGTGTGCGCAAATGTGATAGCAATTTGCGCAAAAAATTCGTCATTTTTATTATTGATGGAGGGTATTATCCGACTCTCTCCCCCAAAAGGAAAAATAAAAAGGAAAAATAAAACGGAGAGAAAAACTGATTTTAATATAAAATCCAAAAAAAAAAAGCAATAAAAATAAAAAATAACTGTTATATTTAATTAATAAATAGAAAAATATTTAGAAAATAAAAACGGGGCCATAAAGTCATTAACCGACTCCAATTTAATATCAAAACGCAAACTGAGCACGCGCGGTTGTCCTGCTGACTTGGCGCCAGCTGGCGCCTGCCTGTGGCGCGTGGCGCCAGGCGCTATTGCTAGTGTGTGGCGCCAAAAAGATGTTGTGTGACGCCAATATCGGGGTTTTGGCGCCAATCAACGCTGACTCCGTATTTTATCCAGATTGAAATTCCTTGCGATATGTGCATAAATAGCCCCCTGCTCAGCCGATTCTTCACATAATTCCAGCGAAAAAATATTCTTCTCTTTAGAAAAAAATAATAATCATGTCTTTAGCCACTAAAACCTTCACCCAATATTCTCATGAATGGTGTCGATCTCTTAACGCTAGAGAAAGAAAAGAATTGGATGTATTTCACTTGGGGGGAATATATGGCATTAAAGGGGTAGATCTAGACATAGACTTCATACATACCGCTTTAGAATATTGGAATATTGATACACATTGTTTTAGAATAGGGTATGATGAAATTAGCCCTTTGCCAGAGGAATTTGGTGTTATTTTAGGCTTCCCTGCAATAGACTTGGTAGTAATCCCTAGAGTAGATGCATATTACTATAAGGATTTTGAGCGCATTTTTAACTTGAAGGATAGGGATTTATCAAAAATAGTAGATGGCAACGTGGTGAACTTAAAAGAATTCGCACACTATTATTTTGATTAACCGCTTTCTGAATCTTTTCATATATATAGAAGAAGGGTGTTCTTATTCTGCATGCTTAATCAATATTGTCTTAGTAGTGGTAAAATTAATGAAGGTCAATCAATTATAACCATTGTGCTTGAACAAATTGAATCAGGGAGAAATCCAATGCCTTTAATAGTTGGAGAGACTATTATTAGTCTAGATGAGTTGAAAAGGGACCCAAAAGCACCTCTTCGTGGTTCTCCAATTTTATTACAGGTAGAAAAATAATATTTTTAATTACAGAAATCAAAAAATATATTTTTGTATTGTAATATTAATTTATTTGCATTGAATATTTTTTTTCAGATGTGGCTAATGGAAAGGCTAGGATTAATTAGCCCTCCGGACGACATTGAAAGTTATACGCCCACTTGCTTTGTGAGAAGAAAGAAATGCATCCCTAAAATTGGGCGCCATGGGTGGAAGAAAGTCTTTGAATCACGTGATTTCACTATCAAGTAGGTCATTCCATGGTGGAAAATAAAAAGGATGGTTGGTGTTAACAAGCAACCTTTCTTCCGTCTTCTAAGTTTGTCTCGCATGACATATTATTACCCCTGCAGAGTAAAGAGACAATATGGCTTGCTTCAAAATATTCCTTCCGGGGATCTTCGTCTTCCCTATGAGTATCCCATATCTCAAGAAGTAGATAAATTTGACACTTACTGGAGCGCTAGACCTTTATGGGAAGTGATTACCCAAAAGGTTCCCCCTTCTTTACCTAATGATGTAAAGAAGTGGTTGCTGAAGAAGTCTTCAATTGATCAGGGTAGAACCGATGTGAAGAATCGTCTAGGTGACAGGTAACACCGGCCAAGGAACGCTTAGGTGCAAGAATTGAGTTCAAGACACCTATAATGCCTAAGAAGAAGAATAATACTAAAGACAAGGGGAAAAGGAAAGCTATAGACAAGAAGGCTTGGGTGGAAAAGAAGCATGGGGTGCTAGCTGAAGGAGAAACAATCTATTCTAAGATTGAATGTAGGTCCTCTAAAGGATGCCTACTAGCTAAAGTAATGGATGAAGAGGAGGAGGCAGAAAAGAATTGGAAAAGAGCAAAGAAGGAGAAGAAAGACTAGACCATTGCTTAGCTTTAGATTTATTAGATTCTTAATTTAAAGTTAATTAATTTCAGCCTTATTTAAATTCCATTAACAATGCAATTTTATTTCATTGATGAAATTTCAGCCTTCAATTAAATTGTTACTTTAAATTTGTTTTAAAAGCAATGAAAAATCGAAAAAAAAAATAATTTTCGGAAACTTTTCGAGTATGGAAGTCGAAATTTTTTCCGAAAACACCAAAATTCGCCCAGATTTTATGACTGAATTGGCGTCAGTAATTGCAGATTGGCGCCAGATATTGAGGTCTGGCGCCAGGCGCCAATTCCACCGTCTGGCGCTAATGGCTTTTGGCTGGCGCTAGACTCTGTTCTGTGACGCCAGTTGCATTTCCGACTTTTGTTGACTTTTTGTTAATTCTGGAACGCGGAGATGTCGAAAAATAAAGTGGCCGCACCCGTAATGGGTTGCATACGTATCCTTTCTTAAGGAATCAGGCCGAACGTAGCTCTCTTGAGTGTCCTACTCAAGTAATTATGGGTAGTATTTTTTAAGTTGGTCAAGATTGGTCATGTTTGAGAATTCATTGCCATCCATGTCAGTTAATTTTGCTGCACCACCTGACAGGATTGTTTTGACAATGTAGGGGCCAGACCAATTAGGTCTAAACTTTCCCCTTGGATCTAAAACATTTTTCCTTAGCGCTTTTAATACCAAATCTCCTATTTTGATATTTCTTGTCTTGACCTTCTTATTAAAATATCTAGCCATACGAGTTTGATAGCACTGAGTGTGATGTAGGGCTTCTAGTAGTTTTTCATCGAGTAGGATCAATTCTTCATATCATGCCCTAGTCCATTCGACTTCATCCAGTTTACTCTCTAGCGCAATACGTAGAGATGGTATTTCTAGTTCGACAGGTTGTACGACATCCATTCCATATACCAAAGAAAATGGTGTATTTCCTGTTGACGTACGGATTGACATGCGATAACCCCACAATGCAAAGTGAAGCTTGTCAGGCCAATCCTTATAATTTTCTATCATTTTCTCGATGATAGTCTTTAAATTCTTATTAGCTGCCTCGATTGCTCTGTTTGCTTGAGGTCTATAAGGGGACAAATGATGATGTTGGATACCATATTTATGTAGCAATTCTTCACATTCGGCTTGAAAGTGAGTTCCATTGTCACTTATCATTTCATGTGGGACTCCATATCGACAAATGATATTTCTCTCGATAAAGAGTGCTACATGTTTTACGGTGAGTTTAGCATATGATTGTGCTTCAACCCACTTCGTAAAGTAATCAATTGCTACTAGAATAAATTCATGGCCTCATGTCCCTGGAGGAGCGATCTTGCCAATTATGTCAATTCCCCATGTGGAGAATGGCCATGGTGATGTGTAGGTGTAGAGCAAAGATGGAGGAACGTGCTGTAAATTGGCATAAATTTGACACTTAGGGCATCTTTTTACATATTGATGACAGTTCCTATTCATGGTAGTCCAATAATACCCTTCTCGCATTATTTTCTGGACTAACATTTTGCCATTTATATGAGTTCCACAGATTCCTTCGTGGACAATTCTCATTATTCTTTGTGCATCCACCTTCCCTACACATAGGAGAGCTTGACCTTTAGGTACCCTTTTATGTAGCTCGTTGTTTATGAGTACATATTGAGAAGCCAAAAGTCTCAAGGCTCTTTTAGCTCTTTTGTCAGCATGAGGAGGGTATTCTCCATTGGTGACATAGTTGAGAATGTCTGTATACCATGGTTCTTCTTCTTGTTCTTCATCTTCGTCTTGGACTGGGTCGTCATCTTCTATAGCCTGTATATATGCCGGTTTGTGCCTTTTTTCGATAGTTAAAGGCATTTGCTCGATATCCGTGGGAATCCTAACCATTGAGGCTAATCTTGCCAAGGTATCAGCAAATTGATTTTCTTCTCTAGGTAGATATGTGTATTCTATCTTCTCTAATTGATCGGTAAGAGTTTCCAGATAAGTTTGGTAAGGGGCTAGGCTTTCGCTCCTTACTTTCCATCTTTTAGATATTTGATTGATGATTAGAGAGGAATCTCCAAATATCCTTAACTTCTTTACTCCCAATGCCAGGGCTGTTTCAAGGCCTACCACACATGCTTCATATTCAGCAGCATTGTTGGTAACGTCGAAATCAAGCTTTATTGAGATTGGGACGTGTTCTTCTTTAGGTGATACTAGTAGCACTCCGACACCACATCCCTTTTGGTTTGAGGCTCCGTCAAAATACAAGGTCCAAGTATCATCTTTGGTGACCATCAAATCTTCATCTGGAAATTCATTGTCCTGTATTGGTGTCGAGTCTTCTATTGGAAAGTCTGCCAGAAAGTCTGACACCACGGATCCTTTAATAGCTTTTTGTGGCATAAACCGCACATCGAACTGGGCTAAGTTGACTATCCATCTTGAAATACGTCCATTGAGCGTTGATTTCTCGAACAAGTATTTGAGTGGATCTAATAGAGATACTACGAAAACGGTATGCACCAACATGTAATGTCTCAACTTAGTCGTGGCCCACACCAAAGCGAGGCACAATTTCTCGAGTGGTGTATAGCGTGTTTCGTATTCGAGCATCTTCTTACTTAAGTAATAGATTGCATTCTCTTTGTTTTCTACCTCTTGTGCTAGCATGGCTCCCATTGTCTCTTTGGTAATCGTCAAATATAACCTAAGAGGTATTCCGGGAAGTGTTGGCGCTAATACGGGAGGATTTGCGAGATAGGATTTGATCCGGTCAAAGGCTTTTTGACACTCGTCATCCCATATTACTGGTACATTCTTTTTGAGCTTTTTGAAGATTGGTTCGCATATCGTTGTTAGTTTTGATATGAACCTACTTATGTATTGCAACCGGCTAATGAACCCTCGAATCTGTTTCTCGGTTTTGGGTGGTGGCATTGACATGATTGCTTTAATCTTGGTTGGATCTATCTCTATTCCTCTAGAGCTTATGACGTACCCCAAGAGCTTGCCTGAGGTGACTCTAAAAGCACATTTTGATGGATTTAACCTCATATTGTATTTTCTTAGCCTTTCGAAAAATTTCCTTAAGACTACTTGATGGCCTGGACGGTCCTTTGATTTCACAATCATGTCGTCGACATATACTTCGAC
The DNA here is from genome assembly GCF_001683475.1 of Chenopodium quinoa. Lineage (NCBI taxonomy): Eukaryota > Viridiplantae > Streptophyta > Magnoliopsida > Caryophyllales > Amaranthaceae > Chenopodium > Chenopodium quinoa. The sequence continues at coordinate 56,931 of NW_018742275.1, read as the reverse complement.
TTCCTTGTGCATCATGTCATGGAGCAAGGCAGTTGCTGCACGTTGGTAAGTAGCACCTGCGTTTTTCAACCCAAATGGCATTACCGTGTAACAGTAAGTGCCCCATGGTGTGATAAAAGTTGTCTTCTCCATGTCTTCTTCCGCCATGAGAATCTGATTGTACCCTGGGTATCCGTCCATGAATGAGAGAAGCGCGTGATTTGCTGTGTTGTCTACCAGAATATCGATGTGTGGCAAAGGGAAGTCGTCCTTTGGACTTGCCTTATTTAGATCTCGATAGTCGACACACATCCTTACCCTTCCGTCTTTCTTAGGAACTGGGACGACGTTGGCGACCCATTCGGGGTATTTGGATACCTTAATGAAACCTGCAGTTATTTGTTTTTGAACTTCTTTTATTATCTTAAGTGCTACGTCGGGTTTCATTCGACGTAACTTTTGTTTTACAGGTTTCATTCCTGGAATTAATGGTATAGTGTGTTGAGCTATTTCTCTGTTAATGCCTGGCATATCTTCATATGACCAAGCAAATACATCGATAAATTCTTTAAGCAAGTTAATTAAATCAGTTCTTTCTTTTTTATTCAATGTTAGTCCTATTTTAACTTCTCTTTTCTGAGTTGAATCATTTGAGATGTCAACTGTTTCAGTCTCTTCAATTACTGGTGTTTTCTTTTCAAGTGTTTCCATTGCTTTAATAAATTCTTTATCTTTTTCATCGTTAGCTAAGCAATAGTCGTCATCTTGGGTTAGGGAAGAACACGAGAAGTAAGGAGAATGAGCGATATTATTATACTCTGAGATCATTACATCAAAGAGTGATATGTCCTCAGGGACTGGATCACTAACTATCCTAGGAGAAGAAATAGGAAGGGAAGGCGTTATAGCTAAAGACTTAGAAGATTCTAAAAGGAAAGGTTCTGACTCAGACTCTGACCCTGACTCTGACGATTCTTCAAACATCGGCCCTTGTCCTGTCGTGATTGATATCTTCCTCCCACTCGGAGTAGTCACCTTGATAGTCTTGTGCCACCCTTGCAATAATCCTTCAGCTGGAGTAATTAGCTTTGAGGGGTCGAAGTTTTCACTTTGTAGGACCGTTTGAATGAGTGAGGAGTTGTCTTCCTCATAAACTAGCTCATTCTTTTCTCGCCCAAACAGTAATCCCATGACGTTAAAGTCAAAGCATGGAGGTGCTTTCTCCTTATGGACGGGAGTTGGGATTTCGTCAGTGAAATAGCAATCCAAGAAAATCTCGAATCCTGGTTGTCGTATGCCATTTACAACAAATGGTTCGGGAAATTCATGGCATGGATAGTCTTCTCCCTCCTTTATAAACTGACCATTAAGCGTAAGAGGGTACTCATCCATTGGAATTGCTTTCTTTTGCATGCGAGCGTCCCTACTGCTTTCGATTTGTCCTGGGCTCGCTTGAGATCTTTCCGAGTCGGTTCGAAACCAAGTCCGAAAGTATCTAGTTTAGGGAGGCTAGGTGACTCTATCGATTTTTCTATCCCCTTTTTCTTTCCTAAGGTCATCCCAGGGAACTGTCCTTGTTTCTTTAGCATAGTGTTGATAATCATGTTGGAATGGGGGTCGTGGCAAAGAGATGTCCTTTCATCCTCTTGGATTAAGGAGACTTCTTCGTTAAATCCCATAGGTCTTCATCATCTTCGTCGTGCTCCACGTTGATGATTGGATTCTCTATTGACTTGATCCTCATTGGCGAAGCATCAATAGTGATGGGGATTCCTCCAACTATAGCTTTCACTTGTTGGTGGAGAGATGAAGGGACGGCCTTTAGGTCATGGAGCCAAGAGCGTCCTAACAACAGATTGAATGAGGCTTTGATGTTTACCACTTGAAAAGTAGTAGCATGTTCTATTGCTCCTGCCGTCACATTTAGGGTTATTTTGTCAAGAGCTTGACGTCGAGTATTATCGTAAGCTCTTATTCCTTGTGTGGACGGAGTTAAATCCTCATCCTTTATGACGAGCATCCTCGCAGTCCTAAGTGGACAGACATTAATAGCCGATCCATTGTCTACAAGAGTCATGGGAACATTCATTCTTTTGCAGACTACTGTGAGGTTTAACGCTTTGTAGTCCTTGTCACCTTCCGGGGGTAAATCTTTATCAGAAAAAGTGATTAGATTAATTGGACTAGGGAGATCACTCGTGAGGAAGTTAGCTAGTCCCTCAGGAGTGGTGTTAGAATCTATCCCGATTTTATCCAAGGCATTCATCACAGCCAACCTATGTTCTCGAGATGTTGCCAGAAGCTTCCATACATTCATCTCCACTTTTGTCTTCTTGAATTGTTTAACGATGTCATTGTCTTCGATGATAGGTATGGGAACTTGTTGTACGGTAGGCATGGGTTGTGTTGAAACAGGAGGTTGTATTCTCCCGGATCTTGTGAGGACATCTATTGATGAATCTTCTTCAGCCCAAATGTCGTCTGTGGTGTGTGATATGGAAGGTGAAGGTTCTAATATGTCTTTTAGATAGACATCTTCTTCATCACTGTCCCATACTCCATCAACATTTATATCCTCTTCTTGTTGAACTTGGACTAATTCTTTTCTATCAATCATTTTCTGCACCAAATCCTTGAATTTGAAACAGTTTTCTAGGGTGTGTCCTCCTGACTGATGGTATTGACAGTAATATCTATCTGTCCTTTTTAATGATTCAAATGGTCTCGGTTCGAGAGGTTTGACCTTGCCACTCTCGGAGAGCATTTTAAACATTTGTGCATACGGGATCCCAATTGGAGTATAAACTTTATTGCTCTTCTTGGGTCTTTCGGTGACTTGTAAGGGAAAGTATTTTGCCTCATAAGTCGTTTTTACTGGTGTGAATTCTCTCTTAGGTTCTTGATCATGTTCCTTGCGAAGTTCATTCAAAATTTTGAGAGTTTCATGTAACAGTTGCGATGTCTCCCTCAGATATAGTGTGAGTATTCGTATTTCTACCTCATTTGCTGGTTCTGGAAGATTATCTTCGACATCGAAAAAGGTCTCTTCTTCTTCTTCTTCGACGTTGGTTTGACAGGATTAATGAGAAATGAGGGGTCAACTTCGCCTTCTTCATCGGAGATAGCCAATGTGTGAGCTAGAGGTGCATTGTCAATACTCGATTTCTTACTTGCAGGAGGCAACGACAGCTTATTACTGTCAATCAGGTCTTGGATAGCTTCCTTAAGCTTCCAACAGCTTTCAGTGGAATGGCCCCTACCTTGATGATATTTGCAATGTGCATTGGGGTTCCAATTAGGCGACCACTTCTCGAGTGGTGGATCTCCAAATGGTCCAATGGGAGTTATAAGACCCTTTGCATTTAGCCGATCAAATGCGGTGTCATAACTCATGCCAATAGGAGTGAAGTTTCTCCTAAGCGGTTTCTTTTGTCCTTGGTTGTTCATGGCGAGGACTTCTCCCAGATTAAAGGCGATAACATTATTTGAGTGGGCGGTTTTGGAAGAAGAAGGGTTGTCGTTCTTCTTTCCTTTCCGGCCACTGTTGGATTTATTGTTGGCAGCTTTAGATTTAGCTAAGTCATCTTCAATATTAATCCCAATATCATAAACAGCCTTAAAGGTATGAAGGTTATTTTGATATTTAAGATGTTTTGAATATTTTTTTTGGAGATTTTTAATGAACAATCTCACAGACTCTTTTTCACTTGGTACCTCAATCATTTTAGCTGAGGTTTCTCTCCACTTGTTAAAGAAAGATGTGAAGCCTTCATTCTCCTTCTGCTTGAGAATTTCAAGTTCTCTATGGTCAGTTTCGACTTGAACGTTGCATTTGTACCTATCGACGAAAGCGTTTGCTATGGATTCCCAGGTAGAGGTCTTTTCTTTTTCAAGAGAAAAGAACCATTGTTGGCAAACGGTCTCGAGAGATAGCGAGAACAAAGAAGGAAAAACTTTCTTATCGATACCCTTGATACTCATTATTGTTTCAAATGCCCTTAGATGGAAGTAGGGGTTGTCAATTGCCCATAACTTTGGGATGTCGTTGGCACTGAACTTCTGCGGAAGAAGATCTTTATCCACCGAGACCCCTTGGGATATGAGTTCTTGAAACTTGTAGTCGTTGGACAACTTGCTTAAGCTTTCTTGCATAAGGTCCATTTGTTGTTGCTTCGCGGGATCCTCGATCTTAAGTGCGAGAAGCTTTAGTATTTCAGTTACAGTAGCCAATTGGTTCTTGATATCATTAACTTCTTCCTGAGTTGCCATTATAACTCTCGCTTTCCTCTTGCGAGCTATAGGTTTGTCAAAAAGTTGGACTTGTACGAAGAGGTTATCTTTGATTAATCGTCCTTCCTTTCTTGACCACGCGCTGTAAATTAAGCCAGTTTGCGTTTTAATTATTTAACTCGAATCAGTTTGACTTTATGGCTTTTTTTTTAAAAAAAAAGTATGCATATTTTTAGGGAGCAATAATGTACATGTGTTTAGGGAACTTAAGTACTATTATTTATTGGAGGATTAATATCCGACTTACCCCCCTAAAAAAAATGACGAAAAATAACGCGCGCACCAAGACTCCCTTAATCATGGTCAAGACATGTGTATTAGTGTGTGTATTGAGTGTAAGTGACATGCTTGGACTCTTGTGTAAGACTATGGGACTTAGTGCCTAAACTCGAATATTGATTCAATTAAGCATTATTGCCAGCAAAATTAACCGAATTAAACAGGAAACTGACTAATTAGACATTAGGTGATGACTCGACAAATAATCCGAACTGTCGGCCAAGCGACAGAACTGGCGTCACAATATCGTGGTTGGCGCCAGACTTTTTAGTAAATGTCTGGCGCTACACACCATACAGTGGCGCTACAGCCCAGATTTTGGCACCAATACTAGAGCCTCGGTCTGGGACTGTTTTCGATATTATTAGTCAACTGGGGTATGCCTAAAGTCGTACTAGGTCAATTCCAATCAAAAGAAGAAAACACTTTATTGACTCGAATTAATTAATTAATTAATTAGGCAAAGTTCTTTAAGTCATTAATTATAATCTCAACACAAATCAACAAACGGTTAGGAGGAGTATAGAATATATATGCACAACAAATAATGCACAATTAGGCAAGTAAGCACAATATGATGCAATGAGTTCGCAACCTAACCATGGCTCTAGTTCTCTAAAGTTCGGGATATGGATTAGTTAAACAGGGTCCATGGTTAATTGTTCAGATGCACCGCGTAGAAGCCTAACCATGAAGGGTTAACGCGTGTGGATAGAACAGCGCGAGTTTTTAGAAAAAACTCGCTTCCATGGTTTGGTGAATTCAACCTCTCTGATGTACCCTTTGTTGCCAGTAGCGTTCAATCGGGTAGATAGAGCATGAACTCCCAGAGGGTTATGTCCATATGTAGAACACATATGGGTTTCAGAAAAATGAGAAAAAATTCAATCAGGAAGTAGGATCGAGCAAATAATACGAAAAACCGGTCGAAATTAGAACGCATATTTCTGGCTCGGTATAAGGGGAAATTGGCGCCAGCAAACATAGACTGCCGCCAAATTTTAACTGTAGCGCCTGGCGCCAATACTGGTGTCTGGCGCTACGGCAAAAAGTGTGGCGCCAAGCTCTGGCCCCTGACGCTACTTCCCACATGCCTCAGCAGCTTTCTGTGCTCAATAAAATCATCCAGTTTTGCGCGGTGTTATTTCAGTCCTAGTTGTGAAAGACGTTTCTCAAATTTCCTACGTGTAAAATCCTATGTTTTTTACTCATTACGGATGGTCTTTCCAATGAGAACCTTTTTATGAATATGACAATAATGTTAATCAAAATTACGCACATGAAATACTTAGAACTTTTCGAGTCTCATCCACTCATTCTAAATCATTGCCGAAACAAATTCAGGAATTAAAATAGAAATCCTCCCCAGTGGAGTCGCCAAAAACTGTAGGGAATAGTTTCAAGCCTTTAAAAATCCACTAGCTTGAACCCCACTGTGATCATACACTAAAGTACGGTGGCGTCCAAAAGGGAAGAAGATAAAGCAAAAGAGTCGCCAACAAGTTTTTAAGGAACTTGTAAACCGTTCATAGGATGAAGGTTACACCCCTTAACGATCCAAGAGATCGTCAACTCCATAAGGTCATGAACCAAATAAGGGTTCGGGGATGATGGTACAAATCCAACCTAAAAGAGATTGAATCTGCCCTAATAATAGGCCTCTACTTTATTTTGCTCGTATTCATGTGCGCTTTCTGACTAACATACAATCAATAGGATTAACCCTAAACCTGTTTAATCTATGTTGGTTGAATTTAATGCACAAACAGATCTATTATTGGCGATCACTTGAAATTATAATCACAATTAACCTAACAAGATTATTAATTATCTTATTAAGCGTGGTTGCAAATACCAATTCCCTTTAACCTGTAATAAAGGTGATCAAGCAATAACAATATAAAATAATATGCATATCAAGCAACATAATAAATAATCAATAATTATAAATAATCGTAATAATCATAATCATAGATATTAGGAAGAACATAAGAAGCATCATACTTTATCATACTTAATATTAAAGATACCCTAGACATGATACTAGGAATCATAAATAACAATCTAAGCATGATATCTACATCATAAATCAATTAAAGCATTAAAGTACTTACTTGGATGCTTCGTACCTCATTCTAATTACAAAATACACACGTTAGTAACTTCAAGGAAAATAATAAATCAAAAAAATTAAATTAAATAATTGAAATAGAGATTTGGGACCAAACCCTCAGAAATTAAAACCTTTCACGTCTAGGGCGAAGGCAACTTTGAATATGGCTAAATGTATCAAGATCTTATGAATGCGGAATTTTGTATTAAAGAGCAAAGTTTAGAAAAGAATGCTCAAAGATCAATGTTATTGAAAATTGATGAATGAATGACGAAGATGAATGAAGAGAGTTGATTAAAAATCAGGAAAATTGATGAATGATGATTGTAGATGATGAATGAAAACGCAGTTTATTAAAACTTAAGAATAAAAAGAATTGGTGAATGATAGATGTAGATGATGATTGAAAACGGATTTTTTGATACGATATTTATAGAGAAAAATATCCAAAAAAGATAATTTATCAAAACAGAGTCTGAAGATCGAAAAACTAACTTGGCGCCAGCCTAAGCTCATTGGCGCCAGGACCAGTGGCTAGCGCCAGGCGCCAATGGCTGGCGTCTGGCGCCAATCCTGATTCCAGGCTCCAAGGCCTGGGGTTTGACGCCAAACCGGCTTTTAACGCGTTTTCGAAAATCTGATAATTTTATTGTACTGAAAGATAAAATAAAATAATTTCAGTCGAAAATGCTATTTGATCTTGATTAAAACTCTGAAGAATCCTAATTGAATTAAGAATGATAAGACCTTCTAGAATGTTCTAGAAAACCAAAACCATTCCTAATTACATTAGGAATGATAAATCATATTAGGCCCTCCCCTAGATCATTGGGCCGTACTTAAAGCTCAAACCGGGCCCAATTTAGTAAAATGGCCATAACTTTCTCAATATTCATCGGAATTGGGCTTATAATATATCGTTGGAAAGGTCTTTGCAAGCCCCATCTAACCACACCACTATGGACCCATATCATGGACCAACCAAACTGGATTGGCTGTTTTCTTAAAATAAAGTTTTCAAAAACAGAGAGAAGAGAAAAGAAAAGAAAACTTTCCGCAACACTAGACCTTTCCACACTTTCGTTTCATTCGATTATGATTCGACGTGAAAGGCACTCATCACCGGGTTTGATTTTGGGGAGACACAAATGGGTGTCTACATAATGTGACTAACCTTTAGATCTGCACTTCTTTTTGACAATTAAACCAATAAAATTGTACAAATCCTACAAAAAATTAAAAATAAATAAAATAATTAAGGGTTTACAAGTAAACAAAATTAAATTGAAAAAGGGGGGGGGAGCAAAGGACGACTTATTGGAATTTTCAGCCGGAAGCAATGTAGGTGCTTCAGTCACGGCGAGGGGACGAGGTGCCCAAAGGCTGCGTTGCGGTGGTTAAAGGTTAGCTGGTCAGGTTTGAAAAATAAAAAAAAAAACCAAAAATTATATGGCAACACTTACCTAGACGCGGTAGTTGCGTCGCCGGAAACAATCACCGGTGTCGGGGGGAAACTCGACGGCAACACTGCTCTCTCTCTTCCTCCTTCTCTTTCTCTTTCTCGTTCACTTTCTCCTTCTCTTTCTTTCTTTCACCCTTCTTTCTCTCTTTCATTCTCAGCGGCGGGTGTGCGTCGCTGGCAGGAGTGACGGCGCGTCACCGGCATGAGTGATTGTGCGTCGCCGGCAGGAGTGCGTCGCCCTACTCTTTCTCTCTCCTTCTCTCTCTTGTTCTGCTTCATTATTTCCCCCTTTTTTAAAGGTCAAGCCAAATGATTTAATTTTGGGTTTTTTTTTCAAAAAGGACACATCAATTCCGACGGAAAAATATTCCGTCGGAATAATAACCTTCTGACGGAATATTCTTAACTTACGACGGAATTTTCCGTCGGAACTCATATTTTCCGTCGCTAAATTGCGACGATACTTATTCTGTCAAAAATTTTGAACTTTGTAACGGAAAAAGAGGTTCGTCACAACCACTCCGTCGCTATTTAGCCTATTTCTAGTAGTGCAATAAAATAGAGATCGAGAGCAAAATTATGGCAATCTTTTTTTTATTGCATATATAAATATATTATAGTATATGAACAATTAAATTATCTCATAGTAATGAGAAATACAACCACTATATTTCAAAGTTACATTTTATTCGTGACTAGTTGTAGTGGAACAAATATGCTCATTTATTTACAAAAAAATTGTAATCTATCTCTAATTTAGATGCTCCTTAATGTGCTTGCAAAAGGGCGTAATAAAACAAAGTTTCGACCAATAACTCATTGTTAGCCTTGAATTCATCGCAAACCCTCTTATGTTTCTGAATCCTTAAGCAAGAACTATTAGTTTAGTTTGTCTTCACTAGTACATAATTGAATTTATGTAACATGTAATTAGTAACACTCCTTGAATTACAAAATTTTAGATTTATAAGTTACACTTTAGTAACACTTTATTAGAATGTAAAACTTTTAACATAAGTAACATATTAAAGTAATACTTTTTAAATTAGTAACATTTTATAGTAACACTAAGAGATGTTACATTATTTTTGGTGAATTAAATATTAATTTAAATATTTATAATAAAGTAAAAGTTAGTTTTAATACCCAAATTTAATTAAAAAAATGAGTATTACTGACAAAGAAATTAAAAAGAAAAAGAAAAATATTGGCCTCAATCCCTTAATCAACTAAAATCGCCATAATTGAAGAAAATAAATGAACTTTTGTCAAAAAAAAAACAAACAAAATCTCTCAATTCAAGTTTAATTTAAATTCCTCCTCAATTCATTGTTGTCTCGCGAAATTCATCACAAAATCAGTGATTTTACGTTCAATTCGTCATCTGCGGTTTAACTTGTCTTTTGGGGTTTCACTCTTCTCCTGGGTTTTCATTCGTCACAAAATTATGAAACCAGTTCATTTCGTTCATCTAATTAGCTCTTTCAATCAGGTAATTTGTTATTTTGGGGGTTTTTTTTTTTATATTTTTGGTTATGTAATCATTAATGTTCATGTATTATTACGATATCTAGTTTATAGGGTATGTTCACTAGTAGAAAAAACGTAATGACAAGCGGTTCAAACCCCCTAATGGGAAGCGGTTCTGAACCGCATGGGTTTAGGGGGCTTGCCAATAGCCATTTAAATGGCATGCGGTTCAGAACTGCTTCCTATTAGGAGGGAAAGGGAAGCGGTTTGGCGCCAAAACCGCTTGTCATTTGCACTTGACATAATATTATGTCCAATGCAAATGGCAAGCGATTTTGGCGCCAAACCTCTTCCCATTTGTTAATTTTTTTTATACCCCTTCATATAATTAATTAATAATAATAGTATTAGTGACATGTTTTGATATGCACATTAATCTGTAATTTTAAAAATTATTATTATTATTATTAATTAATATTAATAATTAATAATAATTAAATTAAAATATTACAAATTTAAGAATGATAATTCAATAACAATAAAATGCATAATAATAATAATAACATATATAAAACTCATAAATAATATATAATACTAATTACAAATAAGTAATGTACATATTTAAAAATAAAAAAAAAGATAGTAACTAAATGTTAATTGTTCATAATAACAAAAAAACTCAATCTCATTATCTAACACATATTATTCTACCTAGATGCCATCAAATGTCACAAAAAAAGCCCACATGTCGCGAATTTCATCAAATTCTTCCCTTGTTAAAGGGACTTCCCTTTGAATCTTACAAACCTTTGAAAAAAAAATCAAACATTAAACATCATTCATATATTACGTAAATTCAAACTAATTTAATAATAATGTATATGTTAAATATTTCGAACATCATTCATATTCATATTACATCACTCTATTAGTTGTCTAAGATTTGAAATCACATCAAAAGAGGGTTTTGTTATTTATAGGACGGTTTTATCCAAAATCTCCCAAATAAGCCCTATATGACTTCTACTTTGCCCGATTTCTACATTTCTTATCTAATGAACTATTTCGTTATCATAACATGTCAATATTAACTAGTTTTAGGTGTCTAATGTTTGAAACCATAGCAAATTAGCATTCTACTTAGTTTTAGGACAACTTTTACCCAAAATCGCCTGTTTGACTTCTACTTTGCCCGATTTCTACATTTCTTATCTAATGAACTATTTCTTTATCATAACATGTCAATTATAACTAGTCTTAGGTGTCTAATTTTTGAAATCATAGCAAATTAGCATTCTACTAAGTTTTAGGACAACTTTTACCCAAAATCGCCTATTTGACTTCTACTTTGCCCGATTTCTACATTTCTTATCTAATGAACTATTTCTTTATCATAACATGTCAATATTAACTAGTATTATGTGTCTAATGTTTGAAACCATAGCAAATTAGCATTCTACTTAGTTTTAGGACGGCTTTTATCAAAAATTGCATGTTTGACTTCTACTTTGCCCGATTTCTACATTTCTTATCTAATGAACTATTTCTTTATCATAACCTGACAATTATAACTAGTCTTAGGTCTCTAATGTTTGAAATCATAGCAAATTAGCATTCTACTAAGTTTTAGGACGGCTTTTACCAAAAATTGCCTATTCCACTTCTACTTGCTCATTTTTTACATTTCTTATCTAATGAACTATTTATTTATTATAACTTATCATTATTAAATAGTTTTAGGTTTCTATTGTTTGAAATCATAGCAATATATCATTTTACTAAGTTTTAGGACGGCTTTTACCCAAAATCGCCTATTCCACTTCTACTTGCCCATTTTTTACATTTTATTTTGTTTGAACTTTTTTTCCTATACCATGCCCATATTAACTAGTCTTAGGCATGTAATTTATAATATCACATCAAATGAGCACCCAACTAAGTTTTAGTACGATTTTTAACAAAAATCGGCGTAAGTGACTTATTTAGCTTATTCACTAACAATTACGCAAAAAATACACAAAATTGCATGAGGTGCCAATGACAAGGCCAAAAAATTAATCCCCGGGATGCTTCCCATGGCTGACGCAGCTGCTCGGTTGCTTGCACGGCTGCTGCAGCTGCCTGGTGGATACTGCAATTGCCTGGTGCCTGTTACTGCCTAGGCTGCTGCTGCAGCAGCCTGTGCAGCGGCCTGGCTGCTACTGCGGCTTCCTGGGCAGCTGCCTGGTGGCTGCTGCGACTGCCTGGTGGCTGCTGCGGCTGCTTGGGCAGCTGCCTGGGATACTGCTGCGGCTGCCTGGGCTGCTTAGGCTGCTGCTACGGCTACCTGGGCTGTTGCCTGGCTGCTGCTGCAGCTGCCTTGGCAATTTCCTGGTGGCTGTTGCTGCAGCTGCCTGGTGGCTGCTTGCAGCTTCCTGGCATAACCCGAGGTTGTTGCCTCGGATGCTGTAGTTGCCTCGGGTACTCACTTACCCATTTCTACATTTTGTTTCAAATGACGTAATTTGTCCTCAGAGCAGACCCATATTAACTAGTGTTTGGTGTCTGAGGTCTGTAATCACATCAAAAGATGGTTTTACTAAGTTTTAGGACGGCTTTTACCCAAAATCGCCTGTTTGACTTCTACTTTGCCCGATTTATACATTTCTTATCTAATGAACTATTTCTTTATCATAACATGTCAATTATAACTAGTCTTAGGTGTCTAATGTTTGAAATCATAGCAAATTAGCATTCAACTAAGTTTTAGGGCGACTTGTACCCAAAATAGCCTATTTGACTTCTACTTTGCCCGAAATCTACATTTACTATCTAATGAACTATTTCTTTATCATAACATGTCAATTACAACTAGTCTTACGTGTATAATGTCTGAAATCATAGCAAATTAGCATTCTACTAAGTTTTAGGACGGCTTTTACCCAAAATCGCCTATTTGACTTCTACTTTGCCCGATTTCTACATTTCTTATCTAATGAACTATTTCTTTATCATAGCATGTCATTATTATCTAGTCTTAGGTGTCTAATGTTTGAAATCATGTCAAAAGATCATTTTACTAAGTATTTGGACAGCTTTTACCCAAAATCGCCTATTTGACTACTACTTTGCCTGATTTCTACATTTCTTATCTAATGAGCTATTTCATTATCGTAACATGTCAATTACAACTAGTCTTAGGTGTCTAATGTTTGAAATCATATCAAATTATCATTCTACTTAGTTTTAGGACGACTTTTATCCAAAATCGAACGGAAATAAAGTAAAAGTAGGTACCTCCTCAATGTGTTGGGCTTCAGAGCACCTATTGACTATGTCAAGCATAAACCTCATCATGTACGGGGCTCAATCAACGCCATTGTCTTGTTGCGCACACTAACATGACACAAAGTTAAACTAGTCATGCATAGTCATAACTCAAGGTAATTTTATTAAATAAATCAATATATCAAAGCTTTACCTTCGAATATTTCCACGTAAGACCCGCAACCGAACGACAATTCAACTTCTTCATAACACTTCAAAAAAAAATTAAAGCATAAATTTAGGAACATAGCCACTCAATGAGTTAGGTGATGATATAAAACAATATATAGGAAGCAGTATGTACCTATTCAATAGGTTATCACTAGCAACTTCCTTGGTGGCCATATACGAGTCGAGTCAAAGTAGTAGATTGTGTTATTGGAAACACAAATCACCAAAAGGCTCCAATGTAGACTACATATATATTAAAGAAAATATTAATCCATCAATTGTTATACGTCAACATCTATACTTAACAAACAACTTAAGAGTGACATATTTAAACTTACTCCTCAAAGCAAGGGGCTAATATGAACTTGTTTCCCGCACGCATTGATTCTCTAATACCCCGCTCAAGGTAATCTATCACATCACGAGGGTTATGCAAGCATTTGGTTACGGAGGTCTGCTCGGGGCATAACCACCCAACTGCTACTTCACCATCGGGTTTACTACTTAGGAGCTCCTGTAGTGACCTTCAAGAAAGTAATGTGTGCAAGTAATTACTATTTGCATTGTTTTGGTACGAAAATATCAAAAATACAATATGTTTAGAAATAGTCTCGTTAATTTACCTCATGAAAGTATGAATGATGGAAATGTTAAGCATGGAGCCGGTTAGAAATTTCGTCACATCCTCTCTAGAAATGTATGCGATCACATCCTCATCATAGTGGAACAATGCCTTAGGCAAGTTCACTTGAATATGTGTACCCGTAGGCAACTCACTAACACGGTTGTGAAGAAAAGTACATGCTTTCGAAAGTGACTTAAGGACATCGGCTTCTACCAGTGGAGTACAAGAAGCTCTCGAACTCTTCTTCGACACTTGTCCTTGTTCCATGTTCGGAGGACCTTCTTCCTTGGATTTTGACTTCTCCACCTTATTCCTTTTAACGGACTGATTTTCCATAGTAATCTAGTAACATAAAAGAACATGGTCATTGCATAAAGCACATGTTAATCTAGTTACATACAAGTAGTTACATACAAGTAGTTTTTACTTACCCCTCCTACCAAACTCAACCGATCACGTGGCCATTGCACAAAGCTACCGGTCGCGTCACGCAGCTTAGAAAAATCATATTCCTCTCTAGGCACCGGTAGTGGTAAGTCTTCAAACCCAGCAACTATATATAGAATCGATCCCGACCGAGATATAATGGGTGCTAGTATTAGACTTAAAATGGTCCTTGTCAAAAGGTTGTGCACTACCATACCCCACCAACTGGAACTGTCCACCATTTTTTTCCCGGGGTGAAGAAGCTCACAAGGCGTCTTTTCCTACATATTTAATTAGGAGTTAGGACATAAGTTATGAAATAACAACCGAAAGCCTAACATAAGAAAAGCTGATTACGTAGTGAAGTTTACCTGAACATCTGGGAAAGGTTCAGGCATCGGATTTGCTCTCTTCAATGACTCTGCATCCATAGGACTAGGATCCTACAAAAGTAAAATAATTAAGCATGCAAAAGACCTCGATTGACGAACTTTATATGACGTAATTTGTCCTTGTACTAAAATTACCTCTCTCTTAACTACTAGATCGTCCTCGGGGCCTCCTGGGTGACTACATGAGTCTACTGGGGTACTCGAAGGAAATGGAAAAAGCGGCAAGTCCATATGCTTCAGAATGGCATTGAATTGACTTTGCATCTGTTCTTGCAGCTCCGCGCGTATCTCCGCCTTAATTGATTCCTTTTCCTTCTCATCAATACGATGTGGCGAATTAACACTTTATCTGCTTTTTCCTGATTTGGTGTATTCTGAACCCATCACCTTCTCCCACCCTAGTTGTTTCCCGCCAAAACCAATTACTGGTATGTTTTTCCCAAAGCTAAGGTGAAAGGATCATTTTCGATGCTTGGAGTCAGCTTGCCTTCAATCACTTCCGAAGTATGCTCGAGCTGTAACAACACAAAAAGTTATCGGTTCTAAGTAAGATGTACTTGACAAGAAAATATAATTAATAAGTAGTAAAGTTTGCTTACTAGTGCATCTACTACTACTTTCTTATCCAGTTGCATGACATACTTGCCAGTTTTCTTGTCGATCCCATGCATAGCACACCACCAGTCAATTGCACGATTAACCAAAGTTGTGACCGTGGAAGAAAGTGG
Source organism: Chenopodium quinoa (assembly GCF_001683475.1). NCBI lineage: Eukaryota > Viridiplantae > Streptophyta > Magnoliopsida > Caryophyllales > Amaranthaceae > Chenopodium > Chenopodium quinoa. The sequence goes on along the minus strand of NW_018742275.1, from coordinate 41,690 downwards.
TTTATCAGATGATGACATTATGGATTTGGGGTATAGACCCGCTTTGATCCACTTTGGTCTAGACTCCGCAAATGTCTTACAACCCATATGATGGTTGTACAATTTCTTCCCGGCATTGATTCTAGCTTGTTCGCTTTTTTCCTACACATTCAGAAATATATGTTAGCATCAGTCTTTGTAAGAAACTAAAAATCGATAGCCTACTCTATTGATAAATAAAAAAATACAAGTGCGGTCCTAGTGGAAGATTTTTCCACAAACTTCTCCCAGTCCTTCACCTTTATTTGTGGATATAAATCCCACGGTTTCTTATCAGGTTTCTCCTCTTCTCCATCAGCAGTCACATTTTTCTTTGGTCTTCTCCTTCTTTTCTTATGGATCCATCTCGTCCTCAAGTAACTCTTGAAGATTTTTAATCTCTCTTGTACAAAAGCTTCAAAGACTTTTCTCTTGGCTGGCTCATCAGGAATATGGAACATACTCTATAATTTGCGCAAATATCCACGTTAGGCAAGAAAAAAAAGGAAAACCAAAAACCGCGAATCGGGGCAGCACCGCTGCAGCACTTAGGCTACTGCCCAGGCAACTGCAGCAGCTGAAGCATCCCAGGCTGCTGCCCAGGCAGTTGCACCAGCCCAGGCAGCAGTGTAGGCAGCTGCCGGCTGCAGCCCCCGGGTTAGGCTCGGGGGTTGTTTTTGCAATTTGTTTTTTTAATTTTTTTCCCTAAATATATATTAATTAATAATAATAGTTTTAGTGACCTGTTTTGATATACACATCCCGTGAGCAGGTTATGCGCTAGGTTCGTAAATAATCATACTTACCATTGTATCGTCCCAAAATGTTTGAAGCAACCTGTGAGGTATATCGGCGAACTCAAGTGTGATTGGTATTTTACGAGTTAAAATGCCAACTTGACTAGAAAATTTGTCGTGCCATTGGCCAGTAGGTTGACCTAACTCATCAAACTCAAGCACCATAGGAACCCCGGGTTTCTTGAAAGCTTTTGTTGCACCCCTACTCCTTCTGTTCACCGGTGCCTTTACCCCTCCTCCACCACCGGTGGTTTTCACTTGGATTTGCATTTGAGCTTCACAATGTGAATCACCTACAAACTCGAAAACCACATTATCCTCAATAGGTGGGGCAGTTTCAGCTATACGCTCATATTCATCAAGCTTATGTTGGAACTCGTCATAAGCTTGGTCTTCTGGTTCCCCCATATCCGTCTCCTAATTAATATCATACAACTCGTCATCATCTTCATCATCCATATCCTCATCAGAATGAAGGTTCTCATCAGGATCCATGATATGTGCACACCTACAGTAAACAAGAAAAGCATGTTGTTAGTCATCATTAATGGCAAGCAATAAAATCTGAGGCACGAAAAAAGACAAACACTTACCCAACTTCTTTGGTTTCATAAAAAATTCACATATAATCCTCTTAACAATTCATATATTTAGTGTTTATTACATGCTTATACGTTGAAAATGCAAAAAAATAAAACACTTCCTGAAATAAACAAGGTTGTCGGAGAAAAAGATATTTAGTAAATAAAACATGCATCAATAAAAGTACCTCATTCGTGTATTCCCTCATTGTGGTCAGATCGAATATAAGCAGCATCATCATCTACATTAGTTGCTACATCAAGTGTAGGAGCAGTGAAAGGGGGATAATCATCAAATGCATCATATTCTTCCTCATCATCAACCTCTCCAACCCCTAAAATTCTCCTTTTTCCAGCAAGGACGATGGACAATTTTGGATCGGACGAGTCAGTTACATAGAACACTTGCTTAGCTTGAGATGCAATGATGAATGGTTCAAGACTATCCCGCAAGTGGCCAAGATCTACAAGAGTGAAGTCATCATTTCTCACGTTGCACCTATTATTATCGACCCATTTACACTTGAATAGACCAACCTTGAAGTCACGGTAATCTAATTCCCATATATCCTGAGTTCGTCCATATTATGATAATAGTGCATCAACTGGTGATGTATCCTTTGCACTTGTAATCTCTCTTGATGAAGCCACAAGAGTGACACAACTATTTTGAGTCGATGAGGATTTCTGATCCCGACTCTCAGTCCAAAATGTGTACCCATTTATGTCATATCCCTCAAATGAATGAACATCTTCCTTTGGACCATAAGCTAGCCATTTTATTGTATCAGACACAGTCTCATCCAATTGACGCATCACACGTTCATGGAACCACTTCACAAACATCTTATTATGCAACTGCATTAGTGCTCTTTCCCCTTTTGATGGATATTCAACACGCAAACTATCCATGTGCTCTTCTAAATATGGGTGAACCTCCGCAATATGATGAAGCACAAATAGGTGAGCTTGCATGATTTGATCTCGAGCAGCACAGATCCTTTTTTACCCGATTATGCCATGACCATCAAGTCTCCCTTCATGTCGGGAAGTGGGAAGCCCAATAGGTTCGGCAACGGCAACATACTCTGCCACGAAATTCCCAATCTCCTTGGACACAATTCCTTGTATCATACTGCCTTTCGGATGGGCTGGATTTATTACTTTATCTTGCAGTGTACCCATCTGTCGTTCAAAAGGGTAGCACCACCTCATAAAGACTGGACTGCACAACTTAATCTCACGAACCAAATGCAGAATCAAATGCACCATTATGTCAAAAAGTGACGGTGGGAAAAACATCTCAAATTTGCATAAAGTTACCACAACATTCGCCTGGAGAGCATCAAGTGTAAAGGGATCAAGAACTTTGCTAAAAATAGTATTTAAAAACCCACAGAGGCTTGTAATAACTTCTCTCACATGCTTTGCTAAAATACCACAAATTGCAATCGGTAGGAATACTTAGCTTGCAACATCATGTGGCAATCATGGGATTTCATACTTGTTAACTTCAATTATCCATTTAAGGAAACAAACCTTTTCATGTTTGAAGAGAACCCAGGTGGAAGCTTAATGTCATACAAACAAGCACAAAATCTTCGTTTTTCTTCCTTTGATAATGTGTAGCAAGCTGGAGGTAAATACACCTTTTGGTTCTTTCCTTTTCCATCACCTTTCTTCTTTGCGATACCCGTGGCCTTTTCCTTGCGCTTCCCCTTACGGTTTTGACCATCATCTTCGTTTCCCTTTTCCTTACCTTCGCCATCCCTACCTTAGCTTGAATCCACCACTCCGGACGAACACCCACGCTTGCAAATCTAACCGCGCACTCTTTCCATCCTTCGTTTTTCCAGGAATGTTCATAATTGTCCCAATAATTGCATCACAAACATTTTTCTCTATATGTATCACATCGAGACAATGTCTAACATCATGTTCTTTCCAGTACTCAAGCTTCCAAAAGATTGATGCCTTTTTAAAGAGAGCATGTGGGTCAATTGGTTTCGGTGTTTTACCAAAAACACATAGAATACCCTTCACTCTTGCATAAACCTCCTTTCCACTCAATGGCCTAGGCGCAACCCCCTCCTCAACTTTCCCATCGAAGGCCTTTTTCTGCTTACGATACGGGTGATCGCGCCTAAGAAATCTTCGGGTCCTCACGTACACATCTTTGCCATAGTGCTCAAGGTACACGTTCGGTGTGTCATCAATACAAATGGGACATGCTTTATGCCCTTTGTTCTTGTACCCGGACAGATTTTCATATGTGGGAAAATCATTGATGGTCCACATAAGGGCAGCACGCAAAAGAAACATCTCGTTCTTATGGGCATCATAAACGGTAACACCTTCGTCCCACATCTTTCTCAAATCATCAATAAGGGGCTCAAGGTAAACATCAATGTAGTTTCCAGGTTGCCTTGGCCCCGTTATCAAAAGTGAAAGCATTATATATTTCCATTTCATACACAACCACGGAGGCAAGTTGTAAATCACTAAATGTACCGGCCATGTGCTATGTTTAGTACAAAGAGTGCCAAATGGATTCATACCGTTCGTGCACAACCCAAGCCTTAAATTTCTGACTTCACCACCAAATGCCTTAAACTTCATATCGATGTTCTTCCATTGTGGAGAGTCAGCAGGATGCTTCAAAAAACCATTTTTCTTTCTTCCCTCAGCATGCCATCTCAGGTTCTTAGCGTCTTTTGGTATTGAAAATAGACGCTTTAACCTTGAAATAATAGGAAGATACCATAACACCTTGGTAGGAGGTCCTTTCATACCAGCATTGCAGCTTGATTGCTTATAACGCGACTTACCGCAACGTGGACACTCCTCCAACTCTTCATATTCATTTCGATACAGAACACAATCATTAGGACATGCATGTATTTTTTTATACTCCAAACCAAATGGAAACATTAGTTTCTTTGCATAATAATAGGAATTAGGAAGTTCATTCCCATCTGGCAACATATCACATAATGCAGTCAACAAAGAAGTGAAACTAGTGTCACTCCAATTGTGCTTAGACTTAATGTTAAATAGTGTAAGCACGGCTAAGAGTTTTGTGTATTTTTTGGACCCAGGATACAAAGGCTTTTTGGAAGCCTCTGATAATGACTCAACTACATCAGGTCGGTCACAAAATTCACCTTCAACATCATGCATCATCTCATCCATGTGATCATCACCACCATCATCCTCGGTGTCATCCCCTTCACCACCATCATCACTCCCATTTTCTTCTTCAACATGAATCTCGACACTTTCAACATGCGTCCCATTGCCAACAACATTCTCCCTATACGATCCCTTTTCACCATGCCAAACCCAAACATGATATTGAAGCCTAAACCCATGACATTGTACATGAGCCATGATGGTATCAACACTATTGACCCTTGTGACATTATTACAATTGACACAAGGACAATAAAGGTAATTGACACCCGTTCTAAGCTGATAATGTGAAGCACTCTTGCAAAACTCTTGAACCCCATTAAAAATTCCAATGTATCACGTCTACCATACATCCAACCGCGATCCATTGACGCTTTAAATTGCCTTTAAACATACCAACACATTTCAAACAATGTATAAATGTAACATATATTATGTCAATCAAAGCACATAGCATATATATGATCCATATATCGTAAAAATGAATGCTCCCAAAAGGTCCTTATCTCTCCAACCTTACCCATTCTTGAACGTTTAATCTCACTAGTGAATGTATGTCAACTTTTCAATTTTTAGGAAAATCCGGCAGCATTTCCCCCAGTTCTCCAAGTACACGATGTCGGTGATAACTTACCTACATATGTACCCAGAGAACATGGTGAGGAAATGAGAAGCCCGGATATTCCGTAAAATCGAAAAAGAGACATACATTCACTACCTAAGTGAGATTAAATGTCCAAAAACAGTCCCAACTGGGGACTATTCAATACTTTCTCCTATTAAGAAAGACTCGAACGGGTATCTAGGCAAATGATGATGCAAGCAATCAATAATTTGCATTTATTTGACATTCAACAATAAACAAATTCATTCATTTAAATAGTGCTAATAATTAAATTAACATACATACAATCAATATAGAAATCCATTATATTCATACATTGCAATTTACTAACCACATTTAAATTAACAAACTAAAATGTTAACTAATATATATTCTATTAAAAAATTTCACTTTAAAACTACTCAAATTCAAACAATATATATACATATATATATAACAATTAAACAATTAAAGTAACAATAAACATTATCTAATATACAAACAAATGATAAAACAATTAAAATAAAATTGAGTTAACTACTTGAAATTTTGGAATAAAAAAATAATTAATACAAATTAATACATATGAAACTTAAATTTAGCAATACTCATTTGAGAGTGAGAAAGAGAAAGACTGAGGGATGAGGAAGAGTTGTGGTGTGTGTTGGGCTTAGTTCACCACCACCCAATGCAACCAATCCAAGAACACCACCAACAGCCCAAAGTCCGCGAGCAGCCTCGAGCAAGACCCACAACCACCACATGCAACTTACCCATCCACGAGCAGCCTCGAGCAAGACCCACAACCCACGAACCTACACTCGAGCAGCACCCCAAACACCCTCAAAACAGCACCCACGCACGAGCAGCACCCACAAACACCCTCAAAAGCTTGTGAATAGAGTAGTGGTGGTGGTGGCCGAAAAATCTAGATGAAGTGAGAAGAGAGGGTAAGGAGAGGCAGAGAGGAGGAGTGAAGGCGGGAGTGAGAAATTTTGGGAAAATTGATTAAGTGATGAAGTGAGAAGATAGGGTAATTAAGGAGAGACAACAGTGCAGCCCGCTTTTTTTTTAATTGGGAAGTGGTTTGGGGTTGAACCGCTTGCCAATTTAACTAATGGTAAGCGGTTCAACCCTAAACCGCTTGCCATTAGTTAAATGACAAGCGGTTCGCGCCAAAACCGCTTTCCAATTCATTGCTTAGTTTTTTTTTTTAATTCAGTAATGGTAAGCGGATTATAAAAATTGCTTGCCAATTATAGCTTCCCATCACATTTATTCTACTAGTGGTTTTTTGATTGGATTCTATATTATTTCAATCAAAATTTACACTTGTTGTTATTCATGATTTCATGCATTTTTTTTTATGGATTGAAATTGGTTGATTGCTTGATTTTATTGTTGGGTTTAGAATAATTAGTGTTTCAATGCTGGTGGATTACTCGATTTATAAAGCTGGTGTGGAACTTTGATGAATTTTTGTGAATTTTCTTTTGTTTTTGGTTTCTTAAATTTTGTGGTTTTGTGAAATTGTTGCTATGTAAGTTGTGATGTTAAACTTTGATGCGATTTAGAGTTACTTTGAATTGTTGAATTAGATCACTTGTTTTAATTTGCCTTTTACGAGTTCAAGGCTCGTTGGGGGTTACTAAACTAAATAACACTAAATTATTGACTAGTGGAAAATGGATTTGTAAAGTGTTGAAGAAATCAGTTGTTATTATGAGGTAATGGCTAATAATGAGGAGCTAATTTATGTCCATGATGAATTACTTTTGAATAATGTTGCTTATCCTTGAATCCTTCTCTTTCTTTTCCCTGATGTGTAATCATATGGCTTACTAATTTGCAGACCCGAGTCTTTGGGTATAGTTGTTAGGATTATCTTTTTGGTCGTGGTGATATTGTTTCAACACTTCACTTCTGATTTGTTGTAAGTCCTTGAATTGTTTTCTGTTTCATCTGTTTAGTGACTGTAGTTTTTAAGTATTATTCTCCAATCTTTCTAATCTCTATTTTCTCCCATGTATATAACTTTTTCACTATTGTTGTCTGATGTATTAATTATAGCTTAGAGTTGAATTATGATGAATAAACTCATAGCTCATCCAGTGACTATTTCAAGGCACAGATCTTTAGATATCTTATCAACTAAATCCATAATTCAACAGCTAAGGCTTTGTTTTGTTCTAGCTTATTTTGTTTGAAATTAAATTAATAGAACTTATTTGAATGTATATGAGCTTACCTTTAACTTATCTGAAAATTTATTTACTTATAGTCAACTCACCTAAATTTATAATACCTTGGTAGAACTTATATTTAATTCCCTGAATTACTTTTTCTAAACTTAACTTAATTATTTGAACTCAGTTTGTCTAAAATAAGTTTTAAATAAGTTAAACCAAATGAATTATAGCTGAGGTAGTTTCTACTATTGACACAATTTCAATGCACTTTTATATATCTTTGTATTGCGTGATTATAGCTTATCAGACTTCAGTATTAGCAACATATTTTGCCTTAGAATATTAGTAAGTTTTATAAAGTTGTAAGGTAAATTAATCTTGCTAAACAGTCTGAGTCTGAGGTATTCACGCAATTCCAAACACAACAGATATGTAATGAGCTTTATTATTCTTTGCATGTATATGGTTTAAAGCCTGTTTTCATGCTATTAGTTGATCAGACTTGAGTATAAGCTGATCAAACTATTATGTATATGAGGATTTTCATTGCATTGTTCTTTTGCTCTTTCTGTGCTCAGGTATTTGAAGTTGCAGTCATTCTTTATCTGCTCAAGTATTTGAATTTGCAGATAAGAGAGGTGCTCAGGTATTTGAATTTTCAGTCAATCTTTTTCTACTCAGGTTTTAGCTGATCAGACTATATTTTCTGCTTAACATGATGAGCCGTCAAAATATTCCTTCATAATTATAGCTATATAGTCACTATAATTGCAAATGGTTCAGTAATTTGCATTCTACCTTTTGGGTTATGCATCTGCTATGGCAATTTTAATTTGCACAATTCCTAGTTTATGAACTTCTTGATACCTACCATTTGACCTTCCGATTATGAAACATTAACTATGTGATCATTTCAAAGGATTTAAATGTGTCAGATTGCCAGTACACTTCTTTTAGTTGATAATAGCCTGAGAGATCTAAGGGTTGTGATCAGGTAGACTATTTTTAGAATTGATGCTAGATAGTTTATACCATTGATAAAGGATACTTTCTAATTTGCTAGTCTAGAAATATAGGCGGTTTTGGAACTACCATTGTGTCAACACTATGCACTATAAATTGTTGCATTCCTATCTATTCCTACTAGTGCATTGTAATGCTCATCACTACTTTCCCTGCCACATTTAAAATGGTTTGATTGCTAGGAGTATCTAATTCCCAATAAGTACTTAAAGCCCTATAAAGACAAAATTGTCAAAGAAATTGTCGCAGAATAAATGAAGACGCCCAAGCAAATTGATCCTGAAGTGTGGATACTTTGATCGCGATCACTTAAAAATGTGTCATCCAATCCAAAATTTAGAGATCTTTTTCCCAATGTACACTGTAATGAACAAGAGCAAAGTAAGGTAATAGTTAATACATTCACTAACTCTTATTATTGCGTTATTTCATTTTTGTTGTAGTTGTTTGATATATGATGCTTTCACACATATATAGGACCAAATGGGTCAAGATGAAGCAGTGGGATAGCAAGTGATGATGCCACAAGAAGCGTGCTTGCATATACGTGTGTGCTTTTAGGGAGATATTGTTATGTGCGTGTTTCTGCTAAGGTTGCTGTTATTGTTGTTGTTGTCTCTTATTGTTACTGCCGTTTTGCTGCTGTTGTCACTTACTGCTGCTACTGTTGTTTTGTTGCTGTTACTGCTGTTTTTTGCCGCTACCACTATTATTTTGCTGCTACTGCTGTTTGTTGCAGACTTGTGCTACTTTTGTTTGATGCCACTGTTTGCTGCAACATACTGATGTCTGCTACCGCTGTTTTCTGCTACATACTGCTGTCTGCTGGTAGCTTTTGTTGCTGCTGATGTTCTGCTAGCTTGCTGGTGCTATCTGCTGTTTTTACAGCTATCGCGCTGACTATTTTTTGAAATATGGAAGTTTATCTTATTTTTTAATTTTTTTAGTTGGAGATCGAAGTTAAATTTCTTTTTGTTTGGACTATTGCGCTGACTATTTTTTGAAATATGGAAGTTTATCTTATTTTCTAATTTTTTTTTAGTTAGAGATCGAAGATGATTTTCTTTTTGTTTGGATTACTATCTTGTTTGGCGAAACATTAAAATTGGAGTGTATGGTTTTTTTTTTTTTTTAAAAAAAAAATTATGAAATTAATTCAATCCAAATTATTATCAATCATATATGTTAAACTCTATTTTTTTTATGAAATGTTAATATCTCATTTATATTGTTAACATTATTTTTATTTTTTAAAATAATAATAATAATAATAGTAAGTAATAATAATAATAATAAATGTTACTTATTACTTAATTAGGTGTTACATTAGATTTCAAAAAGTGATACATAATGTCGAATAATGTGCCACTATATTTCAAAAGATGATTGAAAAATGTTACTTAATAGTCAATAAAGTGTTACATTAGTTTGAAAAGTGATACATAATGTCGGATAAAGTGATAATATATGATTGAAAAATAATACTAAAGATAAGTAAGTGTTACATAAGAAATAAAAATTAACACTTTAAAAATGATACTGATAATATATAAAGTGTTACAAAAGAGGGTTTATAGTATCACGATTGAAAGTGTTACCATACGTTACTCAAAGTGTTACATAAGACCATAGGTAACATGGGCGGAAGTATCACCCAATAAAGTGTTACCTATTGTCTATAATAACACTTTTACCACATTATATAACACTTTTTGGGTGTTACTTAAGGTTAGTTTTGTTCTAGTGCTTGGTGAGACAAACAACAACAACATCATGGATTAACAACAACACATATAGTGTGGTCAACAACCGTGTGGTCAACATCCTACAGCAACAACAAAACAATATTTATACAACTTATTGTTCTAATTCTGATGATATTGATGTTTAGAAGAAACAAAGGATGGTGAGAAATATCGATGGAAAAAATCTAGTTGAACAGTGGAGATGCATTACCATGACAATATATGGGTATTCCATTCAGAAAGATTTCCACATAATTCATTTCTATTTCTCACTAATCTAGCTTAAGTTATGCCATAAAATTATTAGTATACAAAAAGTAACTTCAAAATATAAAATACAAGGGAAAAAACAGCTAGAGAGACAAAATCCATAATATTAATAATTACAGCACAATATTAATACAAATTATAAGCAAATATCTCAGTTCAAGTAAACTTAGATGAATAACATCAAGGCTAAGGACAAAACTTAAAAAATATTTTAATGAATTCACTATTATAATGCCTGTAAAGAGGAAGTCAGCCTCCATCAATTCACCAGCTGCACATTAATAAAAAAAAATTAGAAACTAAAGGTATAACCAGCAGATTACAGGTTACCTTATCGGGAAGGACATAAGGATTCACCTTTTAAAGCACTAGGCAAATAGCTATGCTATGTTGGAAATCCATCTTGAACTGAAAAAGCATACAAAAAGTGATAATGTTAGGAAGATCATGTCAGTTTTGAGTTATTTTGGAACACTAAGGGTACTACAAAAAAAAGGAACATTTTAACAAAGTATATCATCTTCCAAGACAATTAAAGTGACATAGTATTCATTAAAATAACTCAACAATCTTTGCCTGCTAGGCAAGAGGATAGCAAGTTAGATTTTTTCTTTATGAGTCTCGTAATTTAAGTAGAGTAAGCTGAAAGTAGAAAATTTTAGCACCATAATGAAATGTTAAAACAGGACTAAGACACTTATGCTTCAAAATCAAAACGTTACCTACCGAATGAAAATCAAAGTTTGAGGGGCGTGTTGAAATTCAAACTTTAATTTAGAAAACTATAATAAGATTTTGATAAAATTAGTTTACTTTAAATAACATTTGATAAATCAGTGCGAGGTTGTGAATTAGAAGAGTTTTCATTCTTTTATTATTTAGTAAAACAAAAGTTATAAATGTAATATTTATTTTCATTGTAAAGAGAGATGTAAGCAGAAGAAAGAAAGAAAAAAAGGAAGAATATTTGAGAGATATTAAGGAGATATAAGAGGAAATTTATATTTTGAAATTACATATATTCAGAAGAAGTTTATTTTATATTATGGGTTGTAACCCATATTTGTATTTCCTACATATATCCTTATTACTTGAGTTAGCAAATTCGTAAATTGTTATAACTCCTACAGTCTAAGGGAACCATTTCTAATAGACCATATCAATTAGAGAATTGGTGCCTCAATTTCCCGGAAGTTAAGGAAATTGTGGCAATGGAATGGAGGGAAAGTGTAAGCGATTCCTCTATGTTTCAACTTTCAAGAAAGCTAAGGAGCTTAAGAACTCGTCTTCAGTATTGGTGTTTGGAAAATAAGAAGACCTGGGGGATCAACTGGAGGAAGCTAACAAGGGATATAGATGGTACATCAGTGGACATAAGGTCGATTCAGGACGGGGAACTCTATATCCAACAGGTAAATCTTATTGTGCCAAAAAGTTAGCTAAGCTTTAGCTTTTGGAAGCAGAGAATGAAAGCCAACTGGATTAGGTTCGGGGACCTTCCTACTCATACAATGTATAGAAAGGTTGAGTAGTGCCTAATTCATAATGAGATACTAACGCAGAGGAATGAGAGTGACTCGTGGGTAGAAGGTCAAAAGGAGGTGGAAGAGGTGATCTTATCCTCTGTTATTTGACCCTCTTTTTGATAGGCATGGGAAGGATATCAACCTTCTTTTTCGACAGCTAGAGATACCCCAAATTTCATTGGAAGACAAGATGGGGCGGGAGAGGCCTTTCACATCCATGGATGTGAAGAGGGAAATGTTCAATATGCATTGCTCGAAGTCTCCGGGTCTAGATGGATTAATAGCTAACTTCTTTCAGACTTACTGGGATGAATTAGGGGAGGTAGTAGTGGAGAGTGTCCAGCAATTTATGAGAACAGGGAACATGCTCAAAGAGTGGAACTAGTCTCTTTTAGTTTTGATCCCAAAGGTTAAAGTCCTAGAATTTGCAAGCAAGTTTAGTCCTATTAGCTTATGCAACACGGTTTATAAATGGATCTCCAAGTGCCTGGTCAACAGATTAAAGGTCTCATCTCATAGAATCAACATGCTTTCCTCCCAGAGAGGTATATGGAAGATAATATTCTTTTGAGTCATGAACTTATGCATCTTATTAATTTGAGGAAAGGCTTAAACTTCACGGCGGTCAAGATAGATATGTCAAAGGCCTATGATAGAGTGGATTGACTTTTCCTTCTTAAGGTTATTTAGGCTTATGGGCTTTCTAATTACTGGATTAGAATGATTTCGCAGTGTATTTTGACTGTAAGCGTCAAGGCAATCATCAATAGGAAGGCTTCTGAACACTTTGTTCCTAACTGCGGGCTAAGGCAAGGAGATCCCTTGTATCCTTATCTCTTCATCTTCTGTTTGGATATTCTCTTGAGAATGTTATATTTGCCGAGGATATTAATCAATTCAAAGGGTTAAAAGTGTCAAGAAGGTCCCCTTCTATCTCTCATCTCTTCTTTGCGGACAATGCAATGTTGTTCTTTAAAGCAGATGATGAGGATTCGTGTTTATGTATCAAGGACATTCTTCAAAGGTTTGGTAAAGCTTCGGAGCAGCAGTTGAACCTTCAGAAATCCTTTGTTACGTTCTTGCCAGGATTTGACGACAGCAAGAGGTTAGTTTTGAAGCAAATTCTTTCTATGCCGGATACTGACAATATGGGGACGCATTTTGGGGCCCCTAATTGATATACAGAGGAAGAAAAGATTGGCCTTCCAATTCCTAATGGAATTTTTTTTTGAGAAAGTTGTTTCTTGGACTAGGCTTCCCTCCGTCTCTCACAAGCGACAAAATTAGTTCTTATCAACATGGTTCTTGTGAGTATCTCGGAACATGTTATGAAATGTCTTAAACTTCCCCTAAGCATTTCCAACAAGATTGATTCCCTCATTTTGAGGTTTTGGTGGTCCAACAAAGAGAACAAAGGCATGCACTAGGTAAGTAGGGACATCATCCAAAACCCCAAAAACATGGGGGTCTTGGGATTAGGGGTACCTCAACTCTCAATGATGCCATTCTTTTCAAGAAATCAACAAAGAAGCATCTCAATCTGAAACTTTTGCTCTCAAGAGTCCATGGAGGGTTACAACCATGTGGGGTACGCAACATGGCTAGACCTTATGAGAGGATGAGGAACCCATCCATGGGAAGAACAATCCTTCAAAAAGTGGTGCAGGTTTTCAAGGGAGGATTCACGTGTAAAATTGCTAATGGAAAGAGGTGAAAGTTATTAGTATGCCTCGGGTAAGGGAGAAATTCAAACAGCAAATTCGGATATATAAGACTTTGGGAGCCGCTTTAGGGTTGAAGATTTCATTGACCAGGACACAGGAACGTGAGACGCAGGAAAGTTAAGGAATTGTTTTTATTGGAATAGTGCAAAGGAAATTTAGGCCATACATGGAACTCCCTTATAAAGGTGAGGATGACTTCACCCATTGGAAATTTCATCTGTCGGGAAGGTAAACTTTCAAAACAGTATACTACTATCTCTCGAAAGATGTGGGACTAGGATGCTTCTCCTTTTCTGCTAGGGACCAAGGTCAACCTAACAATAAGAGGGATTCTAGTAGATGCAATCAATGACTTTTGTGGCTCGGAGTTGGAAGATAGCCAACACCTTTTTCGTTTTTGCTCTATGGCAAGAGAGGTTTGGGGGAACTCCTCCCTCCCTATATGCCCTGACCTTCCCGGCTCTAGCTCCCTAAGGAAATGGATCCAGAGTTATATCTTGCTCTTTTATAGCTGTAGGCGTCGCTCGAAGTGCGCCTACATTAAAGCATGGTGTGAATATGCTTGGCACTCATAGGAAGTGAGAATTGACACTACGATTAGGGACAAGGAAAGTAGGGAGCCGACAACAAGTTTTTAGGAACTTGTAAACCGTTCACGGATCATAAAAGGCAACCACGATAAAGGGACAACGAAGGCAACAATGATTGACTCGTGAAGGTTACACCCCATTCATAATCCATGAGATTACTAACTCCATATGGTTTGGAACCACTAAAGGAGGATCGGGGATGATGGTACGAAGTGAGTCATGGAGTCACATTCGCCCGTATTGGCCTCTATTCGATTCTTATAGTGAAAAGTGATTCCTGCGATCTCAAAGGCATACAAACAAAATATTCAATTCGCTCTAAACTATTATTATGCTAAATTGGTTTAATATTAATGCAACATATTATTTTAAAATATTGTGATCACTTGATTAAACAACAAGATTAAAAGGAACCTAAACTGTTTGTCCAAATTATCTTATTAGGCGTCATTTTCCATTACATATTCCCTTTAAACATGCAATATGGTGATCAATAAATATAATAGAAGAATAAATATTAATATTAGAAGCAATTCAACAATAAATTGTTAGTCAAATCAAATATAAAATAAACCTAATCATGATGCTAGCAATATTAAAATAAAATAAGAGTAATTAAATTAATTAATTACTCACATTCCGCGCGTTCCTTCAAATTGCTACATCATGAATAAACTGTTAGTAACTTCAATAAAAAAATATAAAGCAAATGAAAATTAAATTAAATTAAATTAAAGTAGAGTTAATTTTGTCCAAACCCTCAGTTATGTGTACCTTTCACGCCTTGGTTTAAAGACGGAACCTCGAGTTAAGTATGGACTCCTTGGAGTGCTTAAGGGAAGTATTTCAGAAGAATAGGGAGGCTAGTGTTTAGGCTAAAGAGGGAGAAGAGAATGATTTGATGATAAAGCTTGTCGATGATTGAAAAATGGGAGATATGACCTCTATTTATAGAGAAAAAAGAGGGGTCGAAGAATTAAGATAAGTTCCGAATTAAATCGGAATAATACTCGTTAGACTGCAGTTTTTGCGGTTTTTGTTTTTATCATATCTTTTGATCCAGAAATTGGAATTAGATGAAAAATATATCGTTGGAAATATACTGAAGTATACATTCTAACCCAATTAGAATCAGATTAAAATATTTTATATAATAAAAGATATGGCCGAAATAGTGAGACGGTGTCAGTTTTGGATATAGTTTGATATTTTATTCATATCTTTTCCGTTATAGCTCGGAATTGATATTATAATATATCATTGGAAATATAATTTCAAGGGTTATCCAAGCATATAAAATTTGGATAAAAAATATGAGTCACGAAAATAATATCTGTCTATCTTTGAACGTCTTTCAATTCGGATAAAAATAGGATTTTCAAAAAGAAAAGTTTTATTCAGTTTCAAACTCCTTAATCTTATCTTTTCAAAAAGGATAATTAAGATCTTTTAGAAAATTATAGAAGCTTCTAATTAATCCTAATTGGTTTAGGAATTGGATTAAATAATTTGGACCCTCCACATGATCATTGGGTCGTAGGTAAGGTGGGCTTAGGTTCGGTTTGGGCTCAAGTTAATATTTTGGTCATAACTTGGTTGATTAAGGAAATTAGGGAAGTTTGTGTCTCATTTATTTGATGTGCAATTATGAAGGTTCCAAGAGAACAGGTGTTCCTGCAAGGATCCGACAACCCGGTTCAAAAGTTCAAAGCCCGAGTATGCAACCCGTTAAGCTCCTATCGGCCAGACGACAACCTACACAAAGAGAAAAGATTAGCTAACCCTGGGGTGATCCAGGGATAACCACTCCGATGACAAAGTCATACAGTGTTTAGGAAGAGAAATTAGAGAGAAAGAGATAGAGAGAAAGAGAGAGAGAGAGTAATAAATGCTTACCATTAATGAGGTTTAACCTACTATTTATAATAAATCCTAAGACAGGTGGCTACAAAGCATGAAAAGCTTTTCCTGCCAAGTGTCAAGCTATTGTTGCCACGTTCCAAATACCGACAAGCCGACATGTCTGCTGTATAAGACATACCAGCCATTTTGTCAGCCATACTGGTTCATATCAATATTTATAAAAGATGTCAGCCCGTTCCACATACCCCCCATACAATTAGCCCTCCAAGAGATGACGGTTGATTGTATATCGACGTTCTAACTTTTTAATGTTGAATAGACTTTGAGTTATATGTTGTTTATGGTATGTTTAGGCTTTCTGTTTCTTGCACTTTGTCGAGCATTTTTCTGAAATTATGTACTGTAATATTTAGGATGACTTCTTGAAATCTATTAAATAATATTATAATGTTAATCTTGGTTTGTATATTCTTATCGTTGTATTTAAATCTCGCAGATAAGAAGGTCTATCTGTAGGAAAAATTGGGGGCGGAAAAAACTCCGTTTTCCTCCCAAGTGACCTTGTGTGCCGTAAGCTGACGAGGTCTATTTTAGAAAAAATTAGGAGCGGAAAAACTCCGTCCCCCCCCCCCCAAGTGACCTTGTGTGCCATAAGCAGACAAGGTCTACCTTAGAAAAAATTGGGAGCGGAAAAAACTCCGTTTCCCCCCCCCCAAGTGACCTTGTGTGCCATAAGCAGACAAGGTCTACCTTAGAAAAAATTGGGAGCGGAAAAAACTCCGTTTCCCCCCCCCCCAAGTGACCTTGTGTGCCATAAGCAGACAAGGTCTACCTTAGAAAAAATTGGGAGCGGAAAATACTCCGTTCCCCCCCCCAAGTGACCTTGTGTGCCGTAAGCAGACAAGGCCACTTATATAACGCATTCAGAAAATGAATCGTTTATTAGGATTTTTAGGAAAAAAGCGGAAAATGCATATTGAGGCTAGACACGTGTCATTAATCTAACGGTTTGCCATTTTAATTTTTAAATTTTTCCAACAATTAGATTTTTGACACGGTTGTCACGTCAACCGTTTTTATTATTCCTTTTTATTATATATTATTTTTTTTATTAAAAAACAACCTTTCCTCGTCACTTCACTCATTTTCACTTGCTGAGAAAAACAAGACATTTTTTCGAAAACAAAGAACAGTTCTTGAGAGAGCAATTCAACAAAGGGGTTCACGATTAGCGTAATTTCTTAGCAATTGTCTGTCATTTGCACTCGCTTTATCAGCACAATCAAGTTGTTGAAGCGCTTCGTTGTTGGCGAATAGTTTAAGGTATTCATAAAACTCTGATTTTGATTGATTGATTTTTTAAAAAAAAAAATAAATTTGCATGTTTTATATTTTGTTTTTCTTTCATTTTCAAGTTTATAAACCAAAAAACTAGATGTACAATAGTAGTATTGAAGAAGAACAATCTACCCTTAGTACTGCTAGGCGTCGCCTTATTAGATAATCCTTAGTAAAAGACCTTGGTCGAACCGGAGAAACTACTTCCTCCCTTTCTAACAATATTGACGACCCCTTTCAGCCGCTATCTACAGAAGAACAAAAGAAGGCCTTTTACCGTCATAAACTATTAGCCGAGTGTGAAAAAGCAAACCGTCGTGTTAATCCTAACATACTGGAAGATACCAAAATCCTTGAGGTTGAACCGGTTAGTATTTGTTATCATTTGAGGAGTTTTGCTAATACCCAATTTGATCAATATGGCTCAAACGTGGGGAATATAGGTGTAAATACTATGCCAAGAGTTAAGCGTACCAGTTATCATCCCGAGGCTGTTGCTCGTGATGCCGCTGAAGAGGCCGAGTCAAGCAAGAAAGCTGGGCAGGGTCAAGTTGTAAGCTCTTCTGAATCCGATGACACGGAAACCCCTCCAAATCCTGAGAGAAACCAGCCCTCTCCTGTTCACGAATCGGCTGTTAACTCTGTTCTTGGCGATGATGATACCCAAGAAGGTAGTGTAAATACTGACAGTAGGGACAACATTATTGACATGATGGCAGAAATCATTCAAGAAGAGAGTCTTGATGAAGGATATAATTCTGAGACTGATGGGGCCGATTTCCGGCAACCTCTTGTTTTAGCAGCTAAAGGTAAAGTCGCAGAAGCCAAGATAAGCGACAATTTTAGGAAAACGACATTGGAAAAGGACTACTTCCAGCGTGCCAAGCAGTTTTATAAACTTCTGGATGGGTATGATCTTTGTCTTCCTCCTTTTGGATCCTCAGTGTTAGACTGTCCTGTTGGCCACGTTGCTATTTACCTTAAGCATTTTGATTTCGGCCTTCGGTTCCCTCTTCATCCTTTTGTGGCCAAAATTCTAAAGGCCTGGAACGTTTGTCTTGTACAGCTAACCCCTCCCACCATCCGTGCCGTTATTGCTCTTATTTGGGTTTTGCTGGATAGAAATTATCCGCTAACCCTCAACTCGTTCAGACGGCTGGTAACTCTAAAGAGAGATGGCCAATCGGATTGGTGGTGATGTTTATATACCCAACCTCACAAATACACCGTTCACCCTGAGTTATCAAGTTGCAAAGGGTGGCAAGACAAGTTCTTTTTTATGTCGGTTCCTGATGACTTCCCACTCAGGAGGACATTCTTTAGGCCCCATCCAAGGTTTGAATCTATTCCCGAGAGAATCTTGGCAAACATGAGCATAGGGCTGTCAATCATTTTGACATTATCGAATCTGATAATGGTGACGGTCGAGTTCGTATTACCCCTGAGGTGTGGGTGCCGAATGCAGGATACATTCACGGCAACGCCCCTTTATCTCACGTTGGTCTTTGTTGGACCGACCGTTATGGTATTAACTCATTCATTAATAATTTTAATTAATTTTTTTTAAAATCAACTCTTTCTACTGTGCTGTTTGCCTGTTCAGTCTTTTCTATGCAATGAGATTTTAATACTGGGTATATTGTGCCTTCAGGTGTTAACAAATTAGATAATAAATTGCTTGGGCTCTCGGCTGACGGTAAGAGGGTTATCAGGCGCTGTGCTAAAGCTACCAAGCCTTTGTACGACACCCTTGTTACTCATTATAGACGCGCTCCAACCGTCAGTGCTAAGAGAAGAGATGATAATATGGCCGATGACAATGCCAAAAAGAGGAAACTGACTTCTCTTGCTAATCGGCGGGGTGGCTCTGTCAGGACTGGTACTACTCGGCAACTTGAAGATTGTGCTAAGACGAATCAAGCCGAGAACAAGGAATATCCTCCTTCTCCAAGGGTTCAGGTGAAAACAGTTGTCCAAAGCTCTAAACCAATCGTCAAGATGGTGATTGACGAAGTTGATGTTGAAGATCTCACCAACACATAATCACCCACCCCAACTCAACCTAATATATCCAACCTGCCAACTGTCCATACCGTTACCACCACTACCGGTGGTTCCGACACAAGCGCTCCTGGTCTCATTTATCAATCCAACCAGTGGATCGAGCGCCCTAATAAGAGGATACGAGAGGTTGTTCTCAGAGGATTTTCTGTACCTTTCGGCCACTCTGGGGATCGATGGAAACCTACCATTGACGCATGTCGGAACAATTCGATGATCAATGACGACCCAATGCTAGGCGGGACTCTCGGTTATCAACTTTTGAGCAATTTGACCCTCCTAATGGATAGGCCTGCTGGTGTCATCGGCCCCTTGGCTGCTATGAACATGCACAACATGATGAAGGTTCTCACCATTTACTCACTAATATAGCTTTTATATAACCGTAATCTTCATTATATTTTAGTGTTTTCATTTTTCTGTTTTCATTACTGACTTATTTATCTTTATTATTACATAGGCCGTTATGTCTGGCACTGAGCTTGTTGTGATGTACCGCTATTGCCAAGAACCGCATCATCAAGCCTCTGCTAGTCAAAATGCACTTCAAACAGCCTTAGATAATGCTGGTAAGGCTCTGCAGAATTTCAAGGAAGCGAAAGAGAGGGACGATCTTGGGATGTCATCTCTCATGGATAAAGCCTCTAAGGTTGATGGTCTTGAGTTGGAAGTTCAACACTGAAGACCCAAATTGCTGAGAAAAACAAGGCTATCATCCGCCTTCCTACCCTTGAGAAGGATCTTAATGCTGCCAAGGTTTCCAATTGTGATCTTGAAGAAAAAGTTAAGAAGTTGGAGGCGGATAAGCCTGGAATCCGGCAAAGGGCAGTTAACCGTTTTCTAACATCTCAGGAGTTCTGCACACGGCTTCAGAACCGTTTTGATGGGGGATAGACTACTGCTCAAAGATGCATTGCCCACGCTGCTGGCAGGAAGAAGAAGGACTGGGTCGCTGTTGAAAAGGCCTTTAATGAAGAAGCTTACAAGATTCCTTGTGGTTTCGAGGAATAAAAGTTTGCAGACGAAGACCTTTTCAACCTGGTTCCAGATGATGATGAAGGCATTTCAAATCCTAGCATCTTAGACTCCCCAGCTCCTGAAAATACACAAGCTTAAAGGGGCGGGCAGTCATCACCGACATCCTCTTGTGGGTCTTGCATAGTTGGGCCTTATCAGCTTTAATTTAAAACATGTAATTATTTATTTTTGTTTGACTTTTTATCTACAATGTTGTTGTATCGGCATATACCCTTTTTTGTGGTGATGCCTGTCGATTATTATCTCTAACTGTCGTGAACATTCCGTATCTGTTTGAACATATCCTATCTATTCTCAAAATTTCCATTACTAGACGTTCTTAATCTAGATGTTCTTAATTCACCATATACTTTATACCCGCGGCATCCTCTTTAAGTTGTTTTATCAACTGTCAGCTTTTCTAGTTTTCAACCATTACTTCAATCACGACATTTAGTTTTCAACTATTTTTTAGTCGTAATCTCATCTTTCTCGACAACTTGATTTTATCATTATTGGCAATTTTACCAGAACACATAGAAAATTTTAAAAATTTATGTTATGTTAAAAATAATTCAAACATAAACTTATGCATATATATCTGCACATTTACGTATTGTATATGGTTGAGAAACAATTATATACACTGTTCGTTGGTTCATTGTACAACCTTGATCACTTACTGCACTATAGTCGTAGTCAGTTAAGCATCCTCTCGGCGATCACACTCAAAGCTATGCCTCAATTCAGCATATACTTGAATCGATTTTACCGGTATTATATGTTGAACCAACAACCTCGTGAACCAATGTTTATAACTGATCAGGTTATAAGCGCATTGACTTCACGGAAGTGGTTTTTAGCTGTCCATCCTACATAACGGTGGTATGTTAAGTAGAGGATGCCTATAAAATGACAATTTTTCTTCAAAATTGCTTGTATTTATTGCTAATGCTTCTCAAAATACATAGTACTACTTATTTTTCTATTTACAATATGCTATGCAAAATATTTTTTTAACACAGTTGTGTTCCAAACATTTTTTTAATGGTTTTCCATCCATCGTTTCTAGGAAATATGAACCCTGTATTACCATATCCCTAATACGGTATGGTCCTTCCCAGTTTGCCATTAACTTCCCATCTTCATTCCCTTTTCCTGTCGCGGCCGTTCTTCGTAATACAAGATCTCCAACAGTAAGAGGGCGATGATTGGCGCGCTTATTATAAGCCCTTGACATTCTATTCTTATAAGAAGACGATTTAACTGCTGCCTTTTCCCGCACTTTTGTAGGAAGTCCAACTATTTCCGTAATAGAAGATCATTTTGTTCCTCACAATAGTGTTGGATTCTAAATGTTGGCAACCCTACCTCTGCCGACACTACTGCTTCTGTTCCAAAAACCAATGTGAAAGGCGATTCACCCGTTGCTTCTTTAGCCGTTGTTCTATTAGCCCATAATATTTCTGGTAACAAGTCAGCCCATAATCCTTTTGCATCTTCTATCTTCTTTTTAATTGTCGTTATGATTTGCTTATTCGCTGCCTCCGCTTGTCCATTCGATTGCGGATGGCATACCGCCGCATATGTAAATTTTACTTTGTACATTGACAAAAGCTCTTTCACCGGCTTACAATCAAAATGAGACCCATGGTCGAAAACCATGGCCATCGGCAACCCAAACCTTGTGAATATTTTTTCCAAATGTATTTTTTAACCTCTGCCGCTGTTATTTTCGCTACCGGCTCAGCCTCTATCCACTTTTTTAAATAATCAATAGACACCAATAAAAACTTCCTACCGCCTGTTGCTGATGGAAACGGTCCTACTATATCCATTCCCCATTGCGCAAAAGGAACCGGATTCAGTATTGGTGTTAAATTGTTTGGCAGTAGATTGTAGCTTGCAGAAACTTCTGGCACTTTTCACATGTTCTCACATATCGGACCGCATCTTCATTCATAGTCAGCCAGTAATAGCCTCTCCTCATTGCTTCTCTTGATAGAACTCTCGGCCCAAGGTGGTTGCCGCATGTACCTTCATGTATTTCTTTAATTAACTTTTTCGATTCAAGATCACTTATACATCTCATCAACGGTAATGAAAAGATTCTTTTATACAACTGCCCTTGATGCATAATGAACCACACACTGTCCTTTCGTAACTTCCGTGATTCTCCCTTATATGCTGGCAACACCCCATGTATGAGAAATGCCAATATGTTATCATACCATTGGGTGGCGCTATTGACACAAAGTACTTGCTCTAATACTTCATCTATACTCTTCTGACTCAAAACTTCAACCATCACGGTTCTTTCCAAGTTATTGAAACTTGAACTGGCCAATCTTGCCAAAGCATCAGCTTGCGCGTTTTGGGCTCTCGGTACAAGCTTTATTTCAAAGTACTGCAGTTGTGTCGTTAGTTGATTCATTTTTTCTAGGTATTTGATCATTGCTGATTCTCGTGTCTCATAATCTCCATTGTACTAACTTGACAAGAGTTGGGAATCAGTTGTCAGAATTAACCGTTTTGCTTCAGCCGCAATGGATAACTGAATTCCTGCCACTGCTGCTTCATACTCAGCTTCATTGTTGGTTGCCTTGAATTTAAATTTAATTGCATATTCAAAGACTTGCCCATCTGGAGCCGTTACAACTATTCCTGCCCCTGATCCTATTGATGTTGCAGATCCATCCACAGAGACCTGTGACGTTATAAATTTATAATAATAAATACTTCATATGTTAAATATGTACTTGATCATTCAAAATAAAAAGGAAAAGCTTTATTAAACTTTAAACATCAAATTACAAACTACTGAAACCTGTCAGGTGTCTATTTCCTCCTCTTCATCTGTATATGAAGCCTCTACTATGAAGTCTGATAAGGCATGTGCCTTTATTGATACCCTGGGCTTATAGTTTATCTCATATTCCGACAACTCTACCGCCCACTTCAACAACCGTCCTGACGTATCCATCTTGTGCAAAGATTTTTCCAACGGATTATTTATCAGAACATCTATTGGATGTGCGTCAAAGTATGGTCTTAACTTTCTTGCCGCTATCACCACTGCCAATGCCATCTTCTCAATTATTGGATATCTGCGCTCTGCCGCATTCAGTACATGACTAACAAAATATATCGGCATTTGCTGTTTTTTCCTTTCCATTACTAACACCGCAGCTATTGTCTTCGGAGATGCTGAGATATATAACTGCAGCTGCTCTCCGCTTCCCGGTCTTGCAACCGTTTGGATAGATCTTAAATGATTCCTTACTACCTCTAATGCATCCCGTTGTTCTTTTCCCCATTCAAACGCTTTGTTCTTCCGTAAGACCACAAAAAGGGAAGTGCCTTATCAGCTGACTTGCTGATGAAACGAGTTAATCCTACCATTCGGCCAGTCAGCCTTTGTATATCTCGGATAGTCTTTGGCTGTTTCATCTCAAGTACCGCGTTCACCTTATCAGGATTTGCATTTATCCCCTTCTCACTAACCATAAAGCCTAAAAAATTCCCTAATCGAACACCGAACACACACTTTTTTAGATTCAACTTCATCTGATACTATCGTAAGGTCTCAAATGTTTCCTTCAATTCTGCTATGTGATCCCTATTTTTCTTGCTTTTAACAATGGTATCATCCACATATACCTCCACATTCCGGCCCTTCTGTCTTTAAAAAATATTATCAACCAATTTTTGATAGGTCGCCCTGGCATTCTTTAACCCAAACGGCATTGCCTTATAACAATATACCCCAACATCCATTATGAAGGTTGTTTTATCCCTGTCGGCTTTGTGAAGACTGACTTGGTGGTACCCTGAAAACGCATCCAAAAAGCTAAGCATTTCATGGCCGGAAGTGAAATCCACCAGTCTATCTATCCAAGGCAACGGATAACAGTCCTTGGGACAAGCCCTGTTTAAATCAGTAAAGTCAACACACATTCGCCACTTCCCCGTCGGCTTTTTTACCATAACAACATTTGCCAACCACTCTGGATACGTGCATGGCTCAATAAAACCCGCCGCTAAGAGTTTATTAACTTCCGCTTGTATAGCTTTTATCTTCTCAGTAGGGAAGTTTCGCTTTTTCTGCTTTACCGGCCTGAATCCCCTGTTGACATTTAACTTATGTTCCATTACCCCTGGGTGAGTCCCAGGCATTTCACTCGCTGAGAAAGCAAAGACATCAGCATTTTCGCGCAACAAACTTATCAAATTTCATCTCATGTCAACATCCATATCCGCTCCAACTCTAACCGTTCGGCTGGGGTCGCCTGGCTGCAACTCAACCTGCACCGTTTATCCTCCTTGTAACGGCCTTGGAGCTGCTTTTGGTCTTGTATCAAAATTACTCATAGACAAGTCGCGCACCGTTGTCTCCAGTTCCTTTTTAGGATTACTCGACACTAAACCATCCCCAACTGGATTCTTCAAAGCCGTTACATAAAAAGATTTCGCCATAACTTGCCCTCCATGAACCTTCTCCATAGCCCCCTGACACATAAGCTATCGTCAAATGATACGTCGACACAACAGCTTGGATATCATGAATTATCGGCCTTCCAATAATCGCGTTATAAGCCGATGGAACATTGACTACTAAAAACTCTGCCATCACATCTCTCGCATTTGGTTCATCACCCAGCCGTACCGGCAAGCCTATGCTCCCTTCCGGTCTCACTGATGACCTATTAAACCCAATAACTGGATATGATACCTGTGTCAGGTATTGCCTTCCTATCATCATCTCATTAAAGGCCTTCATAAATAGAACATTTGCCGAACTTCCTCCATCTACTAGAACTCTTTTGATGTCATCTCCATTGATCTTGGTTATCGACACTAGCGAGTCATCATGTGGGAAGACTATTCCCCTTGTATCCTCTTCAGTGAATATAACATCTGGAATTGAAGTTGGCCTAGGGCGACTATCGGTATCCAAGGCATTGATTATATGGCAGTGCTCTGACAAGTGTTTCTTTGCTCCACTAACTGTTCCTCCATGCACCGACCCTCCGGTTATCACATCAACTCCTATTCCTGTTGACAATGGTGGAATTCCTCCACCTCCCTGTCAGACCACTCCTCTTTGCGACCTTTCCGGCCTAACCTCAAGTTGTTGTCTTTCAATTTGCCGAGGTGGTGGTTGGCTCCCACCTGCATTTAACCGATATTGAGTTAAATGACCCTTTCTTATCAGCTCTTCTATATTATCCTTCAACTGTGTACACTCTTCAGTATAATGACCCATGTCCCTGTGAAACATGCAGTATTTCTTGGAATCCCTCGGCTTTGCTTTCATTGGAATCGGTCTTACCCATCCTTCCCTATTCTGATTCACTGAATAGATTGACGCCCTTAGTGTATTAAGGGGTGTATACGAACTATATCGCATTGGCGGTCTGGCTGCCCTAGTTTCCTGCCGATTTCCTCCCCTTCCCGAGGCCGGAGCTCTCGGCCTTACACTTCCGGAGGCTGCACCTTCAGCTTGATACTGCCCCTTTCGAGCTGACACATTTTTGTTACTTGTCTTCATCAACTCTTCACTTTTGATGTAATCATGCGCTTTGTTGAAAGCGACTGCTAACGTGGGAAAAATCTTTCTTGTGAGATAACGCTTGAACTCAGAATCATTCAAGCCATTCATTAGAGCCATTACAACGATTTCTTGTTGCAATTTCGGAATTGTGTTCGCCTCATTGTTAAGCCGCCTGATGTAATCTCTCAAAGGATCATCTGGTCGCTGCTCTACTGCCATCAATTCCCCCGAAGTTCTTTGCCTTACATTGTTGCTGATATACTGCCCAACAAACATCTCTGTCAGCTTCTCAAAGCTGTCTATGGTTCCATTACCTAGGTTGTTAAACCAATTCGCTGCTGCCCCAGTCAAAGTGGTTGGAAAGACTTTGCACCATACAACGTCTGAGTTGGTATACAGGATCATGTGCCCCTCATAGGAGGTTATATATCGACTTGGGTCCCCTCTTCCATCATACCGACATGTTGGCATCTTTATCTTCTCCATAGGCTGATCTAAGATCCCTTGTGTACACGGCGACGCCCTCAACTAGACTATCGTTCGCACTGCCCCTTGCTGCTGATTTTCTGTGCTTACAACAGGACCCGTAGACTGAGCTTCTGACTCCCATCGAGTTGGTTGTGATCTTATCGGCGACCTATCACGTCGAAGCCTTTGCAAACCTCCAGCCCGGTTAGACTGGTTACCATGACTGGTAATTGGCACCCCTTCCCCATCTTGGGTTGCCCTAATTTCTTTCCTTTTCTTACTCATGGCACTCATTGCCCTTGCTGCTGTTTCTAGTTCTTCTGGCGTGAACTCAACCATTGGATCTTGATCCCCCTCACCTTGACCCTCCGGGGTTAACGGCATATGAAACTGGTTGCCTTATAAAGTATGGGTTTCATCTTCGATCTCAATTTCCAGATTCAGCACCCCAGTGCCCACTCTGACTGTCCGATTAACCATCTTCTCGGCTATTGGCGTGCTCTAGTTTTTAGGCCTTTTTTTTGGAATTAAGGATGTGAGGTTCTTAGGCGATAGAAGCAATTATGCAGCTCCCCTCCTTCTAGCGCCAATTGTTCTTGCAAGGATCCGACAACCCGGTTCAAAAGTTCAAAGCCCGAGTATGTAACCCGTGAAGCTCCTATCGGCCAGAAGAGAACCTACACAAAGAGAAAGGATTAGCTAACCCTGGGGTGATCCAGGGATAACCACTCCGATGACAAAGTCAGACAGTGTTTAAGAAGAGAAATTAGAGAGAAAGAGATAGAGAGAAAGAGAGATAGAGAGTAATAAATGCTTACCATTAATGAGGTTTAACCTACTATTTATAATAAATCCTAAGACAGGTGGCTACAAAGCATGCAAAGCTTTTCCTGACAAGTGTCAAGTTATTGTTGCCACGTGCCAAATACCGACAAGCCGACATGTCTGCTTTATAAGACATATCAGCCATTTTGTCAGCCATACTGGGTTCATATCAATATTTATAAAAGATGTCAGCCCGTTCCACATACCCCCCATACAACAGGTACTACGGGCAAACAACATAGCAAGAAGATGTCATTTTACTTTGTCTAATTATACTTGGTCTGTCTTGCACCTTTGCTATTGTAAAAAAAAAAAAAAAAAAAAACTAGTAATGGTGGCATATTTTAAAGTTTACATGTATAACTGTGGAATGATCCTGATGAATAGTATATTGAAACCATATAGACATCTTAATAATATCAATGACAATTATGCATTAATATGAAACATGTGATGTCAAGTAAGCGCCAATAGTTTATTTTTGATGAACTTCCAAACAATTCATACCTAAAAATTAAATATTAAAGTTCTATAATTATCACATAATTTTGATTTTTGTATACATTTTTTTTAGAAGGTATTGCGTTAGTCAAGACTGACTAAATGTTTCGTCAGTTCAGCGGATTTTTGATACTCTCTACTGGCTGGATGATATTCTCTAATGGCTGGATGATATTCTCTATTGGCTATATGACATTATGGCCGGATAATATCATATAGCCAATAGAGGATATTATTCAGCCATGATATTATATAGCCAGTAGATGACATCATCCAGCCAATAAAGGATATCATAGACATAATCATAAATGATATCATATATCCAATAGAAAATATCATCCAGCCATGATATCATATAGCCAATAGAGGATATCATCTAATAAGTAGAGAATATCATTCAACCAATAGAGAATCATCTAGCCAATAAAGAATATCATAGACACAATCATAAATGGATACCATATGGC
This sequence comes from Chenopodium quinoa, assembly GCF_001683475.1. Taxonomy (NCBI): domain Eukaryota; kingdom Viridiplantae; phylum Streptophyta; class Magnoliopsida; order Caryophyllales; family Amaranthaceae; genus Chenopodium; species Chenopodium quinoa. Next base: position 13,337 of record NW_018742275.1, on the reverse strand, counting down.
CAATAGAGGATATGATCCAGTCATAATATCATATAGACAACAGAGGATATGATCCAGCCAAGAAATGATATCATCCAGCCAGTAAATGATATGTAGATTTGAGGATGTAAATTATTTGATGGAGGATATGTATAACTTATTTGAGGATATGTATAATTTGTTTGATGCTATGTATAACTAACAATGGTGAAACCTCCATTAGAGCTCGTACTAAAGGTCATTGGTATACATAACTTGCTCATTTTTCAACCAAAATACATGCATTTGTCATCAAAATTCTTACAATTCAACATACAATCATATAAGACAAACAATTTCAACAATTATACGTCACATAAGAAAGCCCCAATTTGATTTTTCGGGCATGTTACGAAAAATTCGAGTACTAAACTTTCTCTCTCTTCCGCCATGAATGACCTCGCTTCTCTCCTTCGCCATTAATGTCGTCATCGTTATCATCATCGTCGCCTACAGGGAGAGAAAGAGATCCACCATAGCTGTCATCGTCGTCTTTATCGTCATCATCATCTCCTCCTCCGCAAGTTTTTTTTTTACAAAAACACTTTGTAATTTGAAACAAGATCCATTATTTTTTTTGAGGAAAAAAAACAAGATCCATTTATGGATATGCTTTTAATCGATTAAAATAAAAGGTTCAGAATTCGTGATATTTTTTTTATCTCAAATTCAATGTACAACCTAAACTCCTTCAGTATCCTTCGCACACTCAACTAGCTAATATGTGTATACATCTATAGATAAGACTTACCATACTATGAAAAAATACAGAAGGGTACAAAAGAAATACATCTAATGTTTTTAAAAAGTAAAAAAGTGTTAGTAGCAATAATAATGTTTGAACTCGTGACCTCAATTTCATTAATTAGTATTTAATCATGAATATTTGTAATTGCAATTGTATTTGTTTAATAATTCACACATAGTAAAGTTGGGAATTATTTTCCTTGTTTTATACTTACTATACGTACAAAATGATCATCTTTGCTGGAAGTTGAGGAACTTGATGCCAAAGGCGAAAACAAAGGAAAAGAGGAGAACCCAAGCAGTATGAGCAACAGCAACAATGGATAAGAAATGATATTCATAACCCAACATTTCTTTTAGAATAAGATTCAAGGGCAAATTGCCCACTTCGGGTATTTCAACTAAATTGTTCTTATCACCAATTTGCGACGTCAACAAACCGTACATTGTCCAAGAAACGGGTGAAACCCAATAAAACCACCTCCACCAAATTGGAATTAGCTGCAAAATGCAATATTTGAAACGAGTTATGAAGTATAATTTACACCCTCCATCATTAAATAAAATATCATGTAGCGTACTTTATCTGATTAGAAACAATCTTTGATGTTTTAACATGCGTATTATGTAGAGTGGTTATTTTTTTTATAAGAAGAGAATACATACCGTTCTAGGAAGGAAAAAACCAGCAAATAGATTCCATAAGGTGGCAAATAATGTCAAGAAAATGGCTGAAATTTCTTGTCTTGGTGTCAATGAAACAAGCATCATCCCGAACATTGTATAGTACATGTTTGGGTCCAATTTAGTCAAAATTGGGCCTAAGCACTAAATGATCCAATTAAAAGCCCAAGGTCAAGGTTCAACTCTCCAATTGTGCAAAAGTCAAAGGTCAGCCCACAAAGCAAGCCAATTGGGCTAAAGCCCAACCTCTCCATGTATGATGAGGTATAAAAGCCATCATATTGACACATTCATAGATAGATATTCATATTCTAATTCATATACTCATTGAGACATTCGGATATATTCCACAAAAGCCTCAAGCTACAAACTCTCTTGCATAGTGTCTTCTTTTTACACATTGTACTGACTTTAGCATCGGAGGGGCCTTCCTCGGCAACACCCCCGAGGCTAGTTTACGTGTGTTTACTGTGCAGGAAACCTTCGGCCCAACATAACTTGGACCGAATCCAGTCTTCTCCATTTCAGCGGACCTTCGGCAAGGTCCCATTGTTTTCACCCGAAACAATTTGGCGCCGTCTGTGGGGAAGACTTTCAAAAATCTTTAAGCCAAATTCCTAACCAAGATCATCTTGCAATTATCTTAGCAGCCATGGCTAAGAACCGCAAGAGCAAAAGCCTCCGTCAAGGAGCGGGCGAAAAGCCTAAAACCCCTACACCACCGCCCTCGCCGGACCGGAACTCTCCCAAGGGTGCCGGCTCGGGGGGAGGATCATACAAGGAGGATTCCCTATCTCCCGTAATGCATGACTCTCAATATAGGCCGGACCACTCTCGGTCTAGCAGGGGTCAGTCTGATCATGGGACATATTCAGTGTCCCAAAGCCAACCATCGGCTGCGCGGCCTCATTCCCACACTCGGCTGAGGACCCCTTTGACGGGGCCCAGTTCGGAAGAGGTGGCAAGAGCGCTGGCAGTACTCATGGAGGCAATGAGGGCACAGAATATGCCACCGCCTCGTGATCGAACTCCTCCGCATACCCGGCATCAGCGGAGGAAGTTAAACCATGACGGTGGGAAGCTTCCTTCCTTTCGGGAACTGGAAGAATGGGAGGAGGATTCTTGGAAAAATGAAAAACAGAGGAAAAAGAACCCTCAGTTATTTAAAGGATCCTCATCCTCAAGACCAGAAGCGCATAAGAGCAGCAGCTCAGCTTCTCGGCCAGAATCTACTCGCCGAGAACCTGAGACTGTTCGCAGAAGCGTCCTTGACCGACTCGGCGGCCAGGAACCGAGCGTGCGTAGCCGCCTCTCGTTCCCTGCAGCCGAGGCCCAGACTTCCCAGCCAGGGACGAAAACCACTCCTACCTCTCTAAGAGGGCGGAGCGCGGTCCCTTCGGCCAGGAACAAGGGCAAGGCCGTTATGCTACCCGCTAGTTCACCATTCGAGCAATGGATACTGGAAGAGCGCGTACCCACGGTTAAAATACCGTCGCATATCACATATGACGGGACCACGGATCCGAAGGACCACGTGGCCTCGTATGAGACTCATATGCATCTTTGCCCCAGATCCGAGGCGACTTGGTGCAAATATTTCCCAACCACTCTCAAGGGGGTCGCGCAAGCGTGGATCTCCAAGGGAGTAAGGCAAGGCTCCATAACAGGTTGGGATGATCTGTCCTCCAAGTTCAGGAGCAAGTTTTCCACGGCAAACCGCCGAGAGAAGACTACCGCAGAGCTCATGAGTCTGCAACAGGGGGAAACCGAAAGCCTCCGAGACTACCTGACCCGTTTCAGTAACGAGTCATCAAGCGTCTCCCAGCTGGACCAGGGGTTAGCTGTTTTTGCAATGCAGAATGGCCTTCAGCCAGGAAAGTTCCTAGACTTCATGGTCATGCATACCCCGCAGACCTTGGAGGAAGCTCTTAGTGCTTCGGATAAGTTCATCCGAGCCGAAGAATGGAATAAAGCAAAAACCCAACCTCAATCCGGGGGAGGGAAACAGAGGCAAATACCCTTGTCTGAAGGCCAAGGCCATAAGGCAAAGGGAAAATCAAAGGCTCCGGAGCCATCTTTGGCCAACGACCTAAAGAAGGACAGATTTGCCTCATACACAGGAAGATACGAGTCCTACACTCCGCTCTCTCTTCCACGCGCCAAAATTTACGGTGTGACGAAGGAAGAGCAGAGTTACCGAAAGCCGCGACCACTCCCAGAGTGGTATCAGCGAAAAAATAAAAATCAGTGGTGTGAGTTCCACGAGTCTTCGGGCCACAACACTGAGGAGTGTATCCAACTGAAGGACCAGATAGAGGACATGGTCCGGAAGGGATACTTGAAAAAATACATCGCGGATCACCGCGAGAAAAAAGAATCCGAGAGGTCAGCAAAGGACCCTCGGCAGGACCTTGATTTCCCCCGGAAAAACAGTAAAAAGCCGGAGGGGAAATTCCCTCCGATCAATGTTATCTCGGGAGGAATATACTCGCGGAGGGAGCACAAGCGCCACCTTAGAGCTTTGACTCACCAGGTGAACAACGCTGACATTCAATCTCCCCAGTCGCCGGTGCCGAACATGACGTTCACAGCCGCCGACTGCCGGGGGATCACGTTCCCTCATGAGGATCCGTTGGTGATCATCGCCACGGTGGCCAACCACGACGTCAGTAAGGTCCTTGTTGACGGTGGCAGTGGAGCAAACATTCTGTTCCGAAAGGCCTACAATCAAATTAAGCTGAAGCCCAAGCACCTTACGCCGGTACCCTATCCGGTATCCGGGTTCAATGGGGCTTCAACTTATCCAGATGGGAAGGTGACACTTCCTATCACCATCGGTTGCGATGAGGCAGCCCGGAACGTCATGATTGAATTTTTGGTCATCGACGCTCCTTCAGTGTACAACGTGATTTTGGGGAGACCCATAATTCACGAGATCCAAGGGGTCGTCTCAACTTATCATCAGCTGATGATTTACGTCTCAGACGCCGGCTTCCCCGAAAGGATACAGGGCAACCAAAAGGACGCCCGATGGTGCAACTACCTCAAGCCATCCAGTAGTCGCCCAGATGACGACAAGGATGAGGAGGGGAAAGGAAAAGAAAGAGAGCCAAGCACAAAAAAGCCGAAAGGCCTAAGTGCTTCGGCCCAAGGATCCGTGCCCAGAGAAAAAGGGCCCGAAAGGGAAAAGGCTAGCTCTTCAGCTGAGCCGCAAGACTAAGAGAGCCAGCCGAAGAACACAAAGACTGGGACACCTGCTGACATTGGCAGCAGACCAGATTCTGAAGAGTCCAGTCCATCGGCAATGGACATGGACCAACAGACTGAAACAGTTGAGTTGGCCGAAGGAGATGCTGAGAAATGTGTAACAATCGGGATGGACCTTGATCCTAGCACCCGTTGTGAACTTATTCAGCTCCTTCGGGATAACAGAGATGTGTTTGCTTTCTCGGCAGCTGATATGCCCGGGATAAGTTCAGACCTCATCTCCCATAAGCTTAATGTTGACCCAACGTGTCGACCAGTTAAGCAAAAGAAGCGGAATTACTCCGCCAATAAGAACCGAGACATCGCAGCCGAAGTCAAAAAATTATTGGAGGCAGGATTCATTGAACCTTGCCAATATCCAGAATGGCTGGCAAATGTGGTGATGGTTCAGAAGCCCAATGGTACCTGGAGGATGTGCGTTGACTTCACGGACCTAAATAAGGCTTGTCCAAAGGATTTCTATCCCTTGCCGAGAATCGATCAGCTAGTCGATTCGACAAGTGGCCATGCCTTGCTTAGCTTCATGGACGCATTCTCGGGGTATCATCAGATCTTTATGCACCCCGACGATCGAGCCAAGACAACATTTGTCACGAACGCTGGGGTATACAATTACAAAATGATGCCCTTCGGATTGAAAAATGCGGGGGTAACCTATCAAAGGCTGGTGGATCAAGTTTTCGCCGATCAAAAGGGCCGAAACATGGAAGTCTATGTTGACGATTCAATCGTCAAAAGCAAAAAACTAGAGGACCATGTAAAGGACCTGGCTGAAACTTTCGCCACCTTGAGAAAGCATCAAATGAAGCTGAATCCGAAGAAGTGTGTCTTCGGCGTGAAGTCAGGGAAATTCCTGGGGTTCATGGTCAGCAAAAGGGGGATTGATGCCAATCCCTCTAAAGTCAAAGCGGCGCTCGACCTTCCTGAGCCGAAAACGAAGCGGGATGTTCAGCGGCTCACCGGAAGAATGGCAACCCTCTCGAGGTTCATTTCCAGAGCTTCGGATAAGGGGTTACCCTTCTTCAAAGCCCTGAAACTCCCGAAAACAAAAGAGCTTGTTTGGGAGGAAGAGCAAAAAGACGCCTTTCAACAGCTTCGGGAGCATCTGGCTCGACTCCCAACGCTGGCTAGCCCAGCTGAAGGAGAAACTTTATACCTATATGTGGCCGTTAGCCCGGCCACCATCAGCGCAGTATTGCTGAGGGAAGAGAGTAAGAGTCAACAACCGATCTATTTCGTCAGTCATACACTGACGGATGCCGAGACCCGCTATCCTCTACTCGAGAAAGTTGCTTTCGCGGTAGTAGTAGCTGCTCGGAAGCTGAGGCCCTATTTTGATTGCCATCAGATAGTGGTCTTAACTGATCAGCCGTTGGAAAAAGTTCTCGGCAAGGTTGAAAAATCCGGTAGGCTAGCCAAGTGGGCTTTTGAGCTCACCGAATTCAGCATCAGCTACCGTCCGAGGGCTGCCATTAAGGCTCAAGCCCTAGCGGATTTCTTGGCCGAATGCTCATACCAAGAAGCGCTGGACAGTGAAAGGAAAGTCTGGACCGTGTTTACGGATGGGTCTTCCACCGAAAACGGTTCGGGGGCAGGAGTAGTGATAACTTCTCCCGAAGGCAAATCCTTTGAGTATGCACTAAAATTTTCTTTTAAGGCCTCGAACAATGAAGCCGAATATGAGGCAGCAATCGCCGGCCTACAATTATGCATCTCCTTGGAAGCCGATCATGTCTGCTTAAAAACAGACTCTCAGCTAGTTGCATATCAGATCAGTGGCAGCTATGAGGCCAAAGAGCCCTCCATGATAGCTTATCTTGCCAAGATCAAATCAGTCATTGCAGAGCTGAAAACTTTTGAGGTTCAGCTGATCCCAAGGGGTCAGAATACTCAAGCCGATGCACTCTCCAAACTTGCTAGTTCATCTTTTACCGAGCTGAACAGATCAGTATATGTAGAAGTGCGTCGAGAGAGAAGTGTCGACGAAGCACCTGAAGTGTGCTGCGCTGACCCAGAGCCTAGTTGGATGGAACCCATCTTAGCTTTCAAGCTTCGGGGAGAAACTCCTGAGGATAAAGCTTTGGCCTCCAAGATGAAGAGAACCAGTTCTAGGTTCATTGTCTTCAGGGGGGAACTTCTGAAAAAGTCCTTCTCAGCCCCATTGCTGAAATGCGTGGGACCAACAGATGCAGATTATATCCTACGGGAGATTCACCTCGGCATCTGTGGGAACCACATTGGGGGAAGAACCTTAGCCCACAAGGCATTGAGGGCTGGATATTACTGGCCCACCATGATCGCAGATGCTAAGGAGCTGGTTCGGAAATGCGAAAAATGTCAAAAATATGCTCCAGTTATCCATCAGCCAGCAAGGGATCTTCAGCCGATCCTTAATCCACTCCCATTTGCCCAATGGGGACTGGATATACTGGGACCATTTCCAGAGGCTGTGTACCAGAAAAAATGGCTGATAGTTGGTGTCGACTACTTCAGTAAATGGATCAAGGCCGAAGCAGCCTCGAACATTACAGAGCAAACTGTCAGAAAATTTATCTGGCAGAATATCATCACTCGCTTTGGCATCCCGAGAGTATTTGTCTTCGATCATGGGAGGCAATTTGATAACTTACCGCTGAAGCGATATACAGATCAGTTCGGCATCAAACTGGCATATTCAGCAGTATGCCACCCACAAAGTAACGGACAAGCCGAAGCAGCAAATAAACAGATCTTAAATGCCCTCAAGAAGAGGGTGGAAGATCAAAAGTCCAAATGGCTAGAGGAGCTCCCTGGAACCCTTTGGTCCCTTCGGACAACTGAAAAAGAGGCAACGGGCCACTCACCTTTTGAACTGGTGTATGGTGCCGAAGCCGTCCTTCCAGTGGAAATTGGCTCTGAGAGCCTTCGAGTGCACCATTTCTCGGCTGAGAATGAGCGACTGATGAGGGAATCTCTTGATTTCCTCGAAGAAGTAAGAGACTCAGCCCGAGATAAAATGGCCGCCTATAAGCAGAGAGTCAGCAAATTTTATAACCAAAGGGTCCATGCAAGGCCTCTCAAAATTGGAGACCTTGTCCTTCGGAATGCTGCTGCAGTTCAGAAAGGCCGAATCCATGGGAAACTCTCAGCTACATGGGAAGGACCTTATGAAATTTATGATGAGCTTCAGCCAGGGACATACCGACTTCGGCAGTTGGATGGAACTGAGTTGAAGAATCACTGGAACGCTGATGTACTGAAAAAATACCATGTGTAAACCCTTCGGGGCAGAACAATCTTTGTAAGTACATTTTGAACTAATGAAAGGCCTTGGAGCCGCCATTTATATAAATATTTACAACTTTTTATCCTTTCAAAATTTTCTTTGTTCTATCTACTCTTTAAGGGTTTTTTATTCAGCCTCGTCCGAAACCTTCGCCTTCGGGTAACTGGGTTTCAGATTGCTGACAAAACTCGTCTTTTTAAAGAACACCGGTCTTTCAGCTGAAGTCAAACTTCAGTAAGACTTGTTCTCCAAAGACATGAGTCCATGGACAATTCTGGGATATTGCCTTAACTGAGCCTTGTATCCCAGAGAGCCATTATCCTAAACATTGCCTTAAGTTGGCCCTGTGTTTCGGGTATCCATTTTTCAAAGATAGGCAGAAAATCAAGGATAACAGCAACAGTTGAAAATTTTTAAATCAGCCTCGTCTGAAACCTTCGCCTTCGGGTAACTGGGTTTCAGATAGCTTACAAAACTCGTCTTTTTAAAGAACACTGGTCTTTCAGCTGAAGTCAAACTTCAGTAAGACCTGTTCTCCAAAGACATTAGTCCATGGACAATTCTGGGATATTGCCTTAACTGAGCCTTGTATCCCAGAAAGCCATTATTCGAAACATTGCCTTCAGTTGGCCCTGTGTTTCGGATATGCGTCTTCTTTAAGAACACTGGTCTTTCAGCTGAAGTCAAACTTCAGTAAGACTTGTTCTAAAGAGGTTAGTCCATGGACAATTCTGGGATATTGCCTTAACTGAGCCTTGTATCCGAGAAAGCTAATATCCCAAGCATTGCCTTCAGTTGGCCCTGTGTTTCGGATATCCAACTTTCAGACAAAGTCAATCTTCAGTAAGACTTGTATCCCAGAAGCATTGCCTTCAGTTGGCCCTGTGTTTCGGATACCCATTTTGAAGAAGTAAAGAAATTGCTTATTCAGCTGAAGTCATACTTCAATTTCTGGGGGGGCAAGAAGCACTCAGTGCAAGTATGTTCGGCAGAATTGAAGAAAAGAAACAGTAAAGCATTCAAAAATAAAGCAACTGAAGAAAAGAGCATCAGATTAATATTTCATGCTCAAAAATTGAGCTACAAGTTCAATAATTCAGTATCGGCAGCCGCCCACAAGCGGAAAATAACAGCTGCCGAAATACGTACATAAGCAAAAAAATAAAACTGCTGTACGACAAGGCAAGCTGAAGCAAAAAACAAGGCAAAAAACTCAGAAAGCGGCAAGTCTAAAGTTAAGCACATGATGAACCGCAAGATTCTGAAGACGACTGCCCGAGTTCCTATGCTTCAGCCTGAGGATCAGACTGATCAGCGTTGAGCCCCATGGTGGCCTCAGCCCCAGCAGCAGAAGAAGCGGGCTTTGCACTCTGCCGAGCCTCCCTTTCCCTCTGCTCAGCTTCCAACTCCAGTCTCTCAGCTTCCTCTTCGGCTTCCTCAGCCTTAAGGATTTCAGCTTCGGCTGGAGTAGCATACTTCATGTGAGGGTCTTCGGGATTCTGGACCCACTCAGCACATTTAGACCAGTCCAGCTTCGGCTCAGCATGAAGGCAGACTCTTCGGCATACTCGGAATCCGTTTCTGAAACCCATCTCATATTCCTCTTGGGTATAGACACGGACTTTGAGTAAAGCCTCAGCATCAGCCAGCTTCTTCTGGGTCTCCTCCAAGTCTTCCTTGGATTTCTTCAGCTCATCAGCGACCTTGGAGGAGGAACCTTTCAGCTCATTCAGCTCTTGCTGAATTTGGAAAGCCTTTGTCTGAGCTTGGGCCACTTCAACTTTCTGGATCAGCAGTTGATCCTCAGCCTCTTGGAATTTAGCTCTTTGGGCTTCAGCAGCAGCAGCAGCCTCTGAGAGTTGGACGTCTTTGGCCAGGAGCAACTCTTCAGCAGCCATTCGGCTGGCTTCAAGAGCCTCTAGACGCTGCTGCACTTCAGCTTGTGCAGCAGTTCCTTCTTGAATTCGGCTCTCAACAGCAGCCTTGAATTTGGAGACGTCCACTCCCATATGCTCCTGGAGGAATTTTTCCCCTTCCATCAGTGGGGGAAAAACTTCCTTCTCCATAGCATCGCAGAAGGTTTTGAGGGCTTCAGCAGCTCTTTTCTCATACTCCTCAACCTCCTGCTGCTTCTCTTCAGCTGCTGCTTGCTTCAGCTTAGCAAGCTTTACTTCCTCTTCAGCCACCTTCTTGTCGTGCACAGCAGCGTCTACCCTATCTTGTAGGGTATCTATCAGCTCTACAGTGAGAGTCTGATTGTGCACGAACTGAAAACAGGAAGACAAAAATAAGAATAAAAAAAAAATATATATATAAATATATATATATAAAGACAAGGAAAATTACCTGCATCATCAGCAGTTGGTTAGACCTGGCTGGGTCAGGAACTGATCTGCTGGATTCGCCCATCCCAGCAGTGGCCTTCAGCGACCAGATCCTTGCCCTGTCTACTTCGGACATGCCAGCAAAATTGCCGAAGTAGGCTGCAGCTCCTTCTCGGTTTTGACCCCATATGAGGTCCCAGATGTGGTCTGGGATTGGAATTCGGGGGGCCGAGAAACCCATTTCTCCAGAATGCAGAGTCTGGAAAGAAGGGAAGGATGACGATGGAGCTTGATTAGCTTTGGTTGTCTCAGCATCATCCTTCTCAGAGGAGTCAATTACTATGACCTCCTCTTCTTCAGGGGTGAGGACGAAAGCCTCAACCTCTCTTGCGATGTCTGCCGTGAAGCCCTCAGCACTGGACATCACGGCATCCTTATTTTTGTGCTCATCAGCACTCTTCTTGATTTCTTCTTGGACCCCTCCCTTAGGTTCGGGAGTTCTCTGATCCACCTCCATCTCAGGAGGTGGCGGAGGGGTCTTTTGAGGTGATTGGGGTGTTGGCTGGGGAACCCTCGGCGATCCGTTGCCTTCCTCAGGTTCCCTTATTGCGACGCCGATGGTCATCGGCCTCTGCTGAAAGTCATGAGGGCCGATGATGGCCATCCTTCGGCGCCTTTTCAGAAGGGGCTGCTCGTCCATATCTGAGTCTGAAGACTCTTGTATTTGGTCTTCGGGACGAACAGGAGCTTTGCCTTCTCTGTGTCTGTTACTCTCTTCAGACTGTAACAGACAGGGGGAAGAAGAATGTGAGTAAAAAAAAAAAAAAAAAAAAAAAAAAAAAAAAAAGAAAAAGTTGTCTGAAAGCTCACCGAGGTCTTCAGCAAAGCCTCGTCTTCTTCAGCTGCTCTAGCTGCAGCTTCGGCTTCAGCAGCTCTGGAGGACCCTTCTCCTCCTTCGCAAGCTTCGAGTACCCGTGCAACCTCTTCGGCTGTGCGGGCAGCTTCAGCTTCTTCGTTCAGCAGCTGAAACCAAGGGTCTCTCTTCTTCCACCAAGGCTTCTGCCTCTGATACAGAGCAACAGCCTCAATTTGGAAGTGGGAAGAGTCTAGATGAACTTCCCTATGCCTCGGCTCAGTGATAGACGGGGCCCGTTCAGTTACAACTCGCTCTCGGTTGACACCAAGACGAGCGTAGTTAATGCCAACGTTGGTCTCGTCCCGCTCTGAAAAAAGGAAAGGGGAAAGTTTAGCTCAGATAGATCGGCACAGCATAAAAAAGCAAAGCGAGAGAAGAAAAAGAGGTAGTTAAAAAGCCTCGGCCCCAGCCGAAGAAGCTTACCATCCTTAAACTTTCGGCTGAGGCCAACAGCTGCTAGCATGTTCTCTTGGAAAACGTAATGCGTATCGGGGAGCCAAGTCTCCGGGATATGCTGCATTCGACCACTCCCCCCCCGGTTCGGCAGCTTGCCGAAGATATGTTGCTGATCCAGGTTCGGATCCGCCCCGTTATCTGCGGGGGGACCTAGACTTCCCATTTCGGGATCAGGCTCAGCTAAGTACCGGGGAGCGCTGAAGACGCAAGGGTGGCCCGGATCTGTGGGTGCCCTAACCCAAATCCATTGACCTCTCCAGTCCTTGTCTGAAGAGTCGTTTGGCCACATGGTCAAGTATTGGGGCCGGGACTCAATCCGGTACCACCCAGAACCATGGCTTCCGTGCCCACTTTGAATATTTGGCACTAGCCGATGGAGCTTTTTGAAGCAGTGCAGGTTCGGCACGTACTTGAAGAACTTGCAGACCCATAAGTATGTCATCACCCTTCGGATGCTGGTGGGGGTTAGCTGACATAGAGAGATGTTGTAATGGATCAGCAAGTCTCGGACGAAAACGTCCAAAGGGAACCTCAACCCGTACTGAAGCTGTCTCGTGTACACCCCCACATACCCCGGGGGTGGACGATGGATTCTATCAGATGCCGAGGGCATCGGCACCAATACCCATCAGCTTCAAAAATGCCGTAATGCAACTCAATTTGCTCGGCAAATCGATATTGATCGGCGTTCTCTACCCACCATGAGTAGGGGCGGTTCTTTATCATAGCCGAAGCGACTTCGGCATTCTCCCATTCTGAAAACCCAGGGAGGATATCCCAAAGGACAGCGGGAACTTCATCATCCCGTCCAGAAGCGCTCGGCTCACCCGTTCTTTGAGGAGGAGCCGAGGAAAGGGGAGTCGCCCTAATCCCTTCAGCAGGGTCAGACTCCGGCCTTTGACCATTCCAGGTCCCAATCCTGTTCCTAGGATCGGGAATCGGCCTTGCTCTTCTTGGAGCACGGGCTCTACCTCTAACTCCTCTTGCCATTGATTATTTCGAAGAGAAAAGTCGAAAGAAAAGGGGAAGGAGTTCGAATTCGAAGAAAAATAAACTGAAATCAAAGGAATTTACCTTAATCTGAAGCGAAAGTTGCCGATTTACGAGTTCGTAGTGGCAAGTCTCAGTTTCTAAGCTTAATGCTCGGGGAATTTGCGAAGTTTTGATGCGGGTTCTTGGTTTCTCTCTTGAGAATTCTGGGTTTGTGTTGGTGAATAAGTGAAGAGAATGACGCGCCTTTGTTTATATCTCCAGGTACGGGATACGAGGAGTCTGTGTTTTAATTTCTTAAATACCCACTAAGTAACCATTAAACACATGATCTTGCGATTAACTGCCCATTATCCGTCCAACTTCCGCAATCATTAACCGTTGTTATCTCATTAATTACGGTTTAAATTCAAATTTTTGGATCAATTAAATCATTTACTTCCCTCCTTTTCTGAATTAAATCAAACCCGACCCGTCATCCTTCCAAATCGGGTCTGGGGGGCAAGTTGTTTGGGTCCAATTTAGTCAAAATTGGGCCTAAGCACTAAATGATCCAATTAAAAGCCCAAGGTCAAGGTTCAACTCTCCAATTGTGCAAAAGTCAAAGGTCAGCCCACAAAGCAAGCCAATTGGGCTAAAGCCCAACTCTCCATGTATGATGAGGTATAAA
>NW_018742274.1:0-97184 GCF_001683475.1 Chenopodium quinoa | reverse complement strand
TAGCTTATACTGACTTTTTTAGAGGTCTCAAAGACGGGTCTACCTTTAAATTTGATTTAGTTCGAAAAAGGGTGGCGACTCTTCAAGAGGCCTTGATTGAAGCAGAAGCCTATATACAGGCGACTGATCTGTGTACGATAAAACAGTCGGACGGGAAGAGGTTTGACAAAAGAGAGGACGACAGAAACAGTCGTCCAACAAAGATGAGAAAAGGAAAGAGGTCTGGGCTGCTGACTCCTCTAAACAGCCGGCCCAGAAAAAAGAAAAAAGAATTCAAACCATACTCCCCAAAGTATGTGTTTAACAAGGATAACCAGTTTATCCTAAAAGAAATAAAGGGACGGTTCTCAATTGAGAAGCCGCTCCCCATGAAGGGTTCTGCGAGCAACCGGAACCAAGACAAAATCTGTGCTTATCATGATGACGTTGGTCATCACACCAATGACTGCATCAGTCTCATGCGGTACCTAGACCGCTTGGCTGATCAAGGTGATCTTGACACTTATGTCAAGAAATCTACGGGGAACGTTTCCTCAAAAAAGCAGTCGGCCAAAAAAGAATCAACAGGCCGACAGTTCCGATACAGATGATGCAGTCGTCTACACCATTGCAGGCGGCTTCTCAGGAGGCGGCCCCACTATTAGGGGCAACAAAGATAATATAAGGCGGTTAGATGTAAATTCCGTTCACCAAGAACGGCCGTCCAAATATACATTTCCTGAGATTGTCATCACTGAAGAGGATCTAGGAGGAATAAGGGGCCGCATGACGACCCTCTCGTTATTGAATGTAAAGTGGCCAACCAGAGAGTTGGCCGAATCCTCAATAGATACCGGGAGCTCCTCAGATCTCATCAGCAGCAAATGTCTTCAAAACTGAAATATCAGACGGACTGCATACATCCGACCTCCCACCCTTTAATAGGGTTTGGAGGAGGAGTCGTCCACCCCCTGGGACGAGTAGATCTACCCAATTCGCCTGGGCGAAAAAGGGAAGGACGACACATGGTAGTCCGGTTCCTAGTAGTAGAGGAACTCTCGGCCTACAACATGATTCTGGGTCGACCAACCCTGAATAATTCCAAGGCTGTTATAATCCCGTCACTTATGCTGCTTAAGTTTGAAAAGGATAATGGAACAGTCGGCTCCCTGAGGGGAGATCAGAGGATGGCCCGAGAGTGCTATCTCTCGGATGTCAAGCCCACTGTTATGGCCACTGGGTCAAGTGGAGAAAAAACAGACCTTGACAATGTCAAGGAGAGTACGCCTGTTCAAGAAACAGGCGACAAAAAGAGAAAGGCGTCCCAGACAGAGTCCGCAAGAAAAGCAAGAAAATAGCAATCATTGGCAGAGGAGCGGCCGGATGAGTTCCGCCTCAGCCGGCTGGTGAGCATGCGGACCTGATCTTAGACGACTCACGTCCTGACCGAACAGTCAAAGTTGGGACGACTGCTCTGAGAAACCTTGGTGACGACTTTCACAATCTGTTGAAAGAATACAAGGACATCTTTGCATTTGAAGTCCATGAAATGCCAGGCATTAGTCCTGATCTGGCAGTACATAAACTCGCTGTGGATCCGAAAAAGAAGCCGGTACGGCAAAAGAAGCGGAACCATGGTGAAGAAAGAGGTCAGGCGGCAGCCGCCGAAGTCAAAAAATTACTTGATGCAGGGTTCATTCGCAATGTTACTTCCCAGATTGGGTTGCAAATGTGGTGCTTGTTAAAAAGCCGAATGGCACCTGGCGAATGTGTGTAGACTACACGGACTTGAACAAGGCGTGCCCCAAAGACAGTTACCCTCTGCCTAAAATTGATAACCTGGTCGACTCAACAGCCGGCCATGCCTTGATGAGTTTTATGGACGCTTATTCTGGTTTCCATCAAATTCCTTTATGGAAGAAAGATCAGGAGAAGACGGCCTTCGTCACTGATCAGGGATTGTACTGTTACACGGTCATGCCGTTTGGTCTTAAGAATGCCCCGGCTACCTTCCAACGAATGATAAACACAGTGTTCTTTGATCAGATTGGGAGAAACGTCGAGGCATATATTGATGATATGATTGTCAAGACTAAACTTCAGAAAGATCATCTGACGGACCTCCGAGAAACTTTCGCCACACTCAGGCGGCACCATGTCATGCTCAATCCCAAGAAATGTGTATTTGGAGTTGAGTCTGGGAAATTTCTCGGATTCCTTATCAATCAGAGAGGAATAGAGGCGAACCCTGAGAAGGTACAGGCGGTCATTGACATGCAGTCGCCTCGTACCGTCCGAGAGGTTCAGAAGTTAACGGGTTGTCTGGCGGCCTTGGGGAGATTCCTAAGCCGATCAGGCGACAAATGCCTATACTTTTTCCAGGCAATTAAGAAAAAAGGCAAGGTTCGAATGGGGGCCGGATGCTGAGGCCGCCTTCCAGAAATTAAAGGTTCACTTGCATTCCTTGCCGAGGCTGGTCAGCCCTTTGCCCAAAGAAGATCTCTACATGTACCTGGCCGTCTCTGATCATGCGTTAAGCGCGGTGCTTCTTGCTGAAAGGGACGGCTGTCAGCTCCCGGTCTACTTTGTCAGTCACGTACTGAAAAATGCCGAGTTGAGGTATCCCCTAGTGGAGAAATTTGGTCTTGCACTCTTCATGGCTGTTAAAAAATTGGAAGCCCTACTTTTTGGCACATGCAGTCGTCGTGTATACCGACCAACCAATCAAGCGGCCCCTTACCATCATGGAGTCGTCAGGACGAATGATCAAATGGCCATAGAAATACAGAGCCTCGAAATTACCTTCGAGCCTAGAAAAGCAGTGAAGGGGCAAGCCTTTGCTGATTTTATTGTAGAGATGACTCGTCCTCCTGACTCTCAAGTTCCAGACCAAGTCTGGAAGGTATATGTGGACGGAAGCTCTACTTCAAATGGTTGTGGAGCAGGCGTCGTATGTCAATCTCCAGAGGGCGACAGGTTCGAGTATGCCTGCGCTTCAGTTTTCAGGCTTCAAACAATGAGGCAGAATATGAAGCTTTACTAGCCGGATCCGCATGTGTAAGGCGGCAGGGGCAAGAAAAATAGACGCCTGTTCTGATTCACAATTGATAGTGAGTCAGTACAATGGCGAATACGAAGCAACCCATCCGGCCATGATCAAGTATTTACAGGCGGTTCGACAAGCAGTCGGCTCCCTTGAGGATTTCCACCTAATCCAAGTGCCGAGGTCAGAAAACAACCAGGCAGATGCACTGTCAAAATTAGCATCATCCGCCTCCTCCGATACTCCTCGAACTGTTTTTTGGGAAGTGATGGAGAAGAGAAGCATCGAGGAAAACCCTATTGGAATCCTAGACAGAAGCTCAACCTGGATGGATTCAATCAGGGCATATCTGACAAACGGTACACTGCCGGATGATCCTCAACAGGCGGCAGCACTGAAAAAACGAGCCTCCTGTTTTGAAATGATACAGGGAGAACTTCACAAGAGGGGGTACCTTCAACCCTTCTTAAAGTGTGTTACTCCTGAAAAGGGACGAGAGATACTAGATGATCTTCACTCTGGTTTCTGTGCTTCCCATATAGGTGGTAGGATGCTTGCTCAAAGGGCAAGGCGGCAGGGCTACTTTTGGCCTACTTTGGAAGCAGATGCAATGGAGATGGTGAAAAAATGTGACAAGTGCCAAAGGTTTGGCAAATTAATTCACCGTCCGGCTACTGACCTCACTACCATTCACAGCCCACTACCGTTTGCTAAGTGGGGCATGGACATTCTGGGTCCATATACGCCTGCTACAGGCGGCAGAAGGTATATACTTGTTGCCGTCGACTACTTCACTAAATGGGTAGAGGCGGAGGCTGTAAAGGGAATCAAGACGAAAGATGTAATTTCATTCATTTGGAAAAACGTCATCACTCGGTTCGGGGTTCCCATGTCTATGGTTTTTTGATAATGGTCCCCAATTTGAGACGCCTGTTCTCAAAAGCTGGTTGGGAGACCAAGGAATTGCCCACTACTTTGCATCTGTCGGCCGTCCACAAGCAAACGGCCAGGTAGAAGCCTTTAATAAAATCATCTCAGACGGTCTCAAGAAAAAAGATTGAACGAGCAGGCGGCCTATGGGCGGATGAACTACCACATGTTCTCTGGGCCATTAGGACGACTGAAAAAGGGGCGACTGGAGAAACTCCATTCCTCCTAACTTATGGTGCAGAAGCTGTTCTTCCAATAGAATACTACGAGCCGACTCTTCGAGTAATGCTATATGACGAAGAGGCAAACTGGGAAGCCATGCGCCTGGCATTAGACTCACTTCCTGAAAAGAGGGGCAATGCTGTCTTGCGCCATGAGATCTATCGCCTGAGAATGACTAGATCATACAACAAAAAAGTACACAGGCGTCCACTCAAAGTAGGGGACTTTGTACTTAGAAAGATGGAAGCAGTTGGTAGGGCTAATGAGTCTGGCAAACTAACTCCCAACTGGGAAGGACCCTACCGAATCTATGCGGAAGTCAGGGACGGTACCTACCGTCTGGAAACACCAGACGGACAACCGTTGCCTCGAACTTGGAATGTAGATAACCTTAAAAAATATTTCTTCTGAGAGATGTAAAGTAAAGAGCTACTTAATAAAGTTTGCACTTACTATTCAATTTTTGTATTACGAGGGCATGCCGTCTGTACCTTTACAGTCGGCTACTCTCCATTGAGTTTTTTAACTCAACCTTCAGAGGGGCATGCCGTCTGTACCTTTACAGTCGGCTACTCTCCATTGAGTATTTTACTCACAATACTTAGCTAAAAAGATTAGGGCCTGGCCGACCCTGTGCCTAACAGGCGGCTACCCTTCTTTTACTTAGCACCTACGTTCACCAAGAACTTACCAAGGCCACCGCCGAATGATCAGACCAGGCGCCAAGCCACCTGATCAAATATACAAAACTAATACGACCTGTCCCAACATCCTAGCAGGCGTCCGACGGCATCCCTCCGGATGAAATTCGTCGCAGAGAGCAGCTCCCTTTTGGGTGGAACATTGTTCTATAAACTAATTACACGGCACCTATACGACTGTCCCCAAGGGCAACCACGTAGCCGTTTTTTGAGACAAGGATAACTCTATCACTAACCAAACCAGTGGTAGCAGTTGACATCTGAGTCAGATGACCGCCTGTATTACTTGGGATAAATGCAGGGGGTACCTATTGAGTTAATAGCCAACAAACATTGGCGAATCAAGGGGTCTAGCCGGCCTACGCCGCCTGGTACCTCTACTTCTCAAACAAAAGTGACGGCGACTGAGTAACTCCAAAGTTAACTCATAGTCACTCCTTCAAATTTGGTATGGAATCTAAAAAGTTTGAGTCGTCCGCCTGTTTTAAACAAACAAGGGCACTCGAACCCCTATTCCTACTGGATAACCTATTGAGTTAATAGCCAACAAACATTGGCGAATCAAGGGGTCTAGCCGGCCTACGCCGCCTGGTACCTCTACTACTCAATCAAGATTGTGACGAAGACTAAGTAACTCCTATGTTAACTTAATAGTCACTCAAACTTAGTATGGAGCCTAAAAGGTATGAGTCGTCCACTTGTTTTTAATGAACAAAGGCTCTCAACCAATACTCTTGCTAGGCTAACAAATTACGAGTTAAAAGCCAACATTGGCAATAAAGGGAAACAACCGGTACCCGCCGCTTGTTTTCCTACTTAATTCCTTGGCGACTAGGTAATTCTATTTACTTGGTCAGACAGATTGAATAAAGAGTTCGAATACCGATTGAATAAATGGCCGACTGATCATCTATCCTGGAAACAGACAACCAGTCGTCCAGGGGCATAGGCGGCATACTTACTATTTGTACCTGTCTTAACGTTCGGCCATACACAACAGTCGGTCTAGTGAACAAATTAAAAATACTTAGACAAATTTGAACCAAAACAAAAATTTGATTAAAAATGAGCCGGCCATAAAAGACCAGCAGAATATTCAAAACCCCGGCCCCCTGGCCGGGTAATTACAAATCAAACGGCACGCAGGCCGTGAAAAAAAAAATAATAATACTTAAAGCTTAAGAAGGGGGCAGTTCAGTATCAGCAGCCGCCGCTTGGTCAGCACTCTTCTTGCTGGACTCGGCCTTAGCTGCACCCTCTTTTGATGTCTTGCCCCCAAGTGGCACAAGCGCCACGACCGGCTCTTCCTCCTCCAACGCACCGTCCAACGCCTCTTCTTCAGCAGCCGCCAGGATCTGTTGATTATATATTTCCGAACACTGGCGGTACGTTCTTTCCCATGAGGCAAAGTCGGCACTGGGGAACAGTCGTTCCCAGGTCATGCGCTGGATTTGAGCGGAGTCTTCCACCATCTCCCGGACGAGCTCTTGTTTCTCTTGCTCGGCCTTATCTGAGAGCTCTTGGGTAAGACTCTTCTCTTGGTTCACCAGGCGTTCTTTTACGTTGGCCAAAGATTTCTCCATGGCTTCGTAAGAGTGCATTTTTTGGCGAAGAGGTTTCAGCTCGGCCTTAAGGTTGGTGACGGTCCCCTCCAGCTCGTCAACCTTCTTTTGGGCCGCCTCTAACTGAGCCCGAACAGCGGCGGTAGCCTGCGCCTGATAATAAAGAAGATCAATGGTCAGTACTTCATTTTGGGCAATTTGAAACATTGCCTTATCACAGCTGGAGGCGGCCATAGCCTTTGCGGCCTTTACCTCTTTGTTTTTCCGATCAATCGGCTTGCGAAGGCTGTTGACTCGGAGCAGGGCCTAAGTACAAAGAAAAACAGGCGTCAGTTTCCAAACAGAAAAGTTAACAGGCGTCCTAGAACTCAAAAGCTCAAAAATATGCTAAGTATACCTCAGCTAGGACCCCTGAAATCCCATCAAGGTCAAGGGTGCCGGCACCCCTGACCGCCTCCCTGTCAGACGGAGGAACTACTTTAACCATAGACTTGGCTACCTCAACCAAGTCAAGTCCCTGGGGGCCGGCTGCATTAAGCGAAAGAAAAAAAAAACAAGTTAGACCTAGTCAAGAAGAAAGCAAGGGTGAGCTTTTTACAAGTGAGGGTCCATACATCTAGGCGGCCCCGCCTGGGTTTTTGAAGAAGTGGCCGGCTGCTTCTCAGCCGCCACTGTTTTCCTGGAAGACCCAGGAGAGCTTGCAACAGTCGTCCTCCGGGCCTTGGGGTCCGGCTGTTGCGAGGAAGAAGCCCTTGGAGTGCCAGACTAAAAACAAAAAGAGTTAGTATATGCATGAGACAACTAAAAGAGGAAGAGTTTTCGAAGCTTACCAAGGGTGCCTCCTTGTTGGGGGAGTCGGCATACGACTGTTTCATGAGCGAGGCCCGCAACATGGCCGCCGCAGTCTTGGATGCTGTTATTTTACTCATGGCGTCAGCTGCAAGAAATAAACAACAAAGTTAGTAAAAGTCCCAAGTAAACAAGGCGTGAAAAAACAGAGTATTTGTCAGGCCGGCTACCTCTAGAGCACCGACTGCCGAGGCCACAGGCGGCCAAAAAGTACTCGTCATAGAGCCACTTGAAGCTCGGGACGCAGTTTAGGGGTACTTGCTCTCGTACCCCTGAAGTAGAGTTCACCCTAGTCTCTACTTTGAAGAGTCCTTTGTCTAGGATCTCTTTTTTAGCCTTTGGGGGAACAGGCGGCATGGTGCGGCCGCCTGCGAGAAGAGGCGGATCCCTATTCCACTTGTTAAAGCGTTTGTTCAGCTCCGTGTCTGAACCCTCGATAATAAGGAAGGTGTTCCGCCAATCCTTCCATTTGTTCGCCTTACCTTTTGTCATGAGGTAACCCCTATGGCTTGTTAGTTGGTACCAGCCGGTACCTCCCGACTTAGGGGTCCGGCTGAGATAGTTCATGTGGGCGAAAGCCTCAAAGCTTGGCTCCACCCCGTACATTTCGCACCCGGCCACATAGCCGAGTACGTTTACCCAAGAGTTGGGGGCTAACTGCCATAACCCCAGATCATACCCATCTAAAATCCGCTGAACAGCCGGATGTAATGGGAAGCGCAGTCCAGCTTTGATGGCCGCCACATAGCAGCCAAAGCAGCCGTCACCATAGCTGGTACCAGCCGGCCAGACGACAGTGTCTTCTGGATCCGGCACAAACAGTAAAAATTCCGGGCCCATTTTGTGGTTAGCAATAAAGCTCGCCACGTTGTCTTGCATGGTTGCAATCCGGCCCCGGGGTACCCTGCAGTAGTAGGGGGCGTTTTCCTCTCTGTAAGAGGCGGACGGCTCTGCCCAATTATCCCCCTTCTCAACTGCATGAGAAAGTCTCGCCTCTTGTAGGCGGCTATGTTTTTCTTCTGAGCCTGGAGAACTGTGTCCAGAAGAGCTGGACTCAGACTCGTCCTCTGACGAGTCCGAGGAGGACGACTCCTCCCCTTTCCTAGAGGGGCCCGCCTCCTCTCCCTTAGAAGGAGCAGAAGGAAAATTAGACATGTCAACGGTAAGATGGGAAGGGAACACCTTGGCCCCTCTCTCAGAACTGTCGGCTTGACAGTCGCCTCGTTCTACATCTGGCGCCTGGTCAGATGTTTCACTAAGGAGCACCCTTTGGGAAGAGCCGTCTGAGTTTGATATCATAGCAGTCTGTTTCGTTCTGGCCATCACGTTCTGCATAGACACAGATACAGTCGGACTTTGTATAAAGGGCAAAGATGGGTCCATAAAAGGGCAGGCGGCACTCCTAGTCCTAGATTCAGCCGTCCCCGGTGACCGGCTGATCACTAACTTAGGTCGTGTCGTGTGCTTCCATGGTGCCATTTCAAAAAATAAAAAGAAAATTAAGAGTAAGAGAACTGAGTTACCTGAACAAGTGACGGTTGATGAAGTCCTGGAAGTTCGGGTCAGTCGGCTTGTCAGAACAGGCGGTAGGCAGAAAAGGTCCGAAATGTCAGAGCAAGTTCAGGGGTCCGAATGTTCTCGCAAAGTTCTCAAATGTGAAAATGACCGAAGTCAGCACTTCCTTATATAGGCGAAGTGAGAAGGCGAAGGGTCGCTTCCAAATTCAAAATTTGGGCGGGAAAATCTCTCGGCCGTTTGCAAGGTGACACCTGTAGCAGGCCGTCGCCTGTCACCGTGCGACACCTGTCACAGGCGACATGTGACCAGTCACGTGCCACCTGTGAGGGGCAAATGATTAGGGGATTTTTATCCACCAATCACCGACTGACAAGTGGACCAACCAGGTTCCACCACGTGTCCTTCACGAAGGCCAACAGGAGCCTGCCACGTGTCAACCACAGATACGTCCTCTACGGACCACTTTAGACACGCCACGTGTCCACCCATGCCAAATGGGAAAACCGGCCATCAAGGCCCAATCCAGTCTAGAGGCCCGATCAGCCCTAGGTTTACCCTAAACCTAGAGAGTGACACGCTTCTCAAGGCTATAAATACTTAATTAGTCCTCATTAATGACAGGGGAATAATCAAGAAATCAAGCAGAGAAGAACAGAGTTATTAACAACCGGCTAATCTCGCTAACGACGCAGATTACCAACACTAAGCACTCTCACCTAGAGAGATCTCATTACTTTAATTTCTGTATTAATTACTCCTCAATCAGGTACTAACTTGACCGTTGGAGGCGGAGCTCTCAGGAGTCTCCGTTATTTTGCAGGTACAGGCGTCCGGTTCCAGTCTCGGAATTGTAACTCTCCCGCAGGACATCAGAAAACCCCGAAACAAAACACATTCAAACAAAGTTGTTTAAATTAAATGAAAGTGAAATGCATTCTACAAAGCAAATTGAATTAAATGAAATTCAAACACATTCAAACAAAGCTATTTGAATCAAATGACAGTCAAACACATTCTACAAAGCTAATTGTATCAAATGAAAGTCAAACGCAATCAAATAAAGCTATTTGAGTCAAATGAAAGTCAAACACATTCAAACAAAGTTGTTTAAATTAAATGAAAGTGAAATGTATTCTACAAAGCTAATTGAATCAAATGAAAGTTAAATGCATTCAAACAAAGCTATTTGAATCAAATGAGAGTCAAATACATTCTACAAAGCTAATTGAATCAAATGAAAGTCAACCACATTCAAAAAAAGCTAATTGAATCAAATGAAAGTTAAATACATTCAACAAAGCTAATTGAATCAAATGAAAGTCAAAAACATTCAAACAAAGCTAATTGAATCAAATGAAAGTCAAGCACATTCAAACAAAGCTATTTTAATCGAATGAAAGTCAATTACATTCTACAAAGCTAATTGAATCAAATGAAAGTCAAACACATTCAAACAAAGCTATTTGAATCAAATGAAAGTCAAACACATTCAAACAAAGCTATTTGAATCAAATGAGAGTCAACTACATTAAAACAAAGCTAATTAAATCAAATGAAAGTCTAATACATTCTACAAAGCTAATTGAATCAAATGAAAGTCAAACACATTCAAACAAAGCTAATTGAATCAAATGAAAGTCAAACACATTCAAACAAAGCTATTTTAATTAAATGAATGTCAAATACATTCTACAAAGCTAATTGAATCAAATGAAAGTCAAACACATTCAAACAAAGATATTTGAAGAAAATGAAAGTCAAATACATTCTACAAAGCAAATTGAATCAAATGAAAGTCAAACACAGTCAAACAAAGTTATTTGATTCAAATGAAAGTCAAATACATTCTACAAAGCTAATTGAATCAAATGAAAGTCAAACACATTCAAACAAAGCTAATAAAATCAAATAAAAGTCAAATACATTTTACAAAGCTAATTGAATCATTTAAAAGTCAAACACATTCAAACAAAGCTAATTGAATCAAATGGAAGTCAAATACATTCTACAAAGCTAATTGAATTAAATTAAGGTTAAACACATTCAAAATAAGCTAATTGAATTTAATGAAAGTCAAACACATTCAAACAAAGCTTTCGAATCAAGTGAAAGTCAAATACATTCTACAAAGCTAATTGAATCAAATGAAAGTCAAACACATTCAAACAAAGCTATTTGAATCAAATGAAAGTCAAATACATTCTACTAAGTTAATTGAATCAAATGAAAGTCAAATACATTCAAACAAAGCTATTTGAATCAAATGACAGTCAAATAAGTTCTACAAAGCTAATTGTATCAAATGAAAGTCAAACACATTCAAACAAAGCTACTTGAAAAAAATGAAAGTGAAATGCACTCTACAAAGCTAATTGAATCAAATGAAAGTGAAACACATTCAAACAAAGCTATTTGAATCAAATGAGAGTCAAATACATTCAAACAAAGCTAATTAAATCAAATAAAAGTCAAATACATTCTACAAAGCTAATTGAATGAAATGAAAGTCAAACATATTCAAACAAAGCTAATTGTATTAACTGAAAGTCAAATACATTCAACAAAGCGAATTGAATCAAATGAAAGTTAAATGCATTCAAACAAAGCTATTTGAATCAAATGAGAGTCAAATACATTCTACAAAGCTAATTGAATCAAATGAAAGTCAACCACATTCAAAAAAAGCTAATTGAATCAAATGAAAGTTAAATGCATTCAAACGAAGCTATTTGAATCAAATGAGAGTCATATACATTCTACAAAGCTAATTGAATCAAATAAAAGTCAACCACATTAAAAAAAAGCTAATTGAATCAAATGAAAGTTAAATGCATTCAAACAAAGCTATTTGAATCAAATGAGAGTCAAATACATTCTACAAAGCTAATTGAATCAAATGAAAGTCAACCACATTCAAAAAAAGCTAATTGAATCAAATGAAAGTCAAATACATTCAACAAAGCAAATTGAATCAAATGAAAGTCAAAAACATTCAAACAAAGCTAATTGAATCAAATGAAAGTCAAGCACATTCAAACAAAGCTATTTTAATCGAATGAAAGTCAATTACATTCTACAAAGCTAATTGAATCAAATGAAAGTCAAACACATTCAAACAAAGCTATTTGAATCAAATGAAAGTCAAACACATTCAAACAAAGCTATTTGAATCAAATGAGAGTCAACTACATTAAAACAAAGCTAATTAAATCAAATGAAAGTCTAATACATCTACAAAGCTAATTGAATTAAATTAAAGTCAAACACATTCAAACAAAGCTAATTGAATCAAATGAAAGTCAAATACATTCAAACAAAGCTATTTGAATCAAATGACAGTCAAATACGTTCTACAAAGCTAATTGTATCAAATGAAAGTCAAACACATTCAAACAAAGCTATTTGAATAAAATGAAAGTAAAATGCATTCTACAAAGCTAATTGAATCAAATGAAAGTGAAACACATTCAAACAAAGCTATTTGAATCAAATGAGAGTCAAATACATTCAAACAAAGCTAATTAAATCAAATAAAAGTAAAATACATTCTACAAAGTTAATTGAATCAAATGAAAGTCAAACACATTCAAACAAAGCCTTTTAAATCAAATGAAAGTCAAACACATTCAAAAAAAGCTTTTTAATTTAAATGAAAGTCAAACACATTCAAACAAAGCTATATAAATCAAATGAAAGTGAAATGCATTCTACAAAGCAAATTGATCTAAATGAAATTCAAACACATTCAAACAAAGCTATTTAAATCAAATGACAGTCAAACACATTCTACAAAGCTAATTGAATTAATTGAAAGTCAAACACATTCAAACAAAGCTATTTGAATCAAATGAAAGTCAAATACATTCTACAAAGCTAATTGAATCAAATGAAAGTCAAACACATTCAAACAAAGCTAATTGAATCAAATGAAAGTCAAACACATTCAAACAAAGCTATTTTAATTAAATGAATGTCAAATACATTCTACAAAGTTAATTGAATCAAATGAAAGTCAAACACATTCAAACAAAGATATTTGAAGAAAATGAAAGTCAAATACATTCTACAAAGCAAATTGAATCAAATGAAAGTCAAACACAGTCAAACAAATTTATTTGATTCAAATGAAAGTCAAATACATTCTACAAAGCTAATTGAATCAAATGAAAGTCAAACACATTCAAATAAAGCTATTTGAATCAAATGAAAGTCAAATACGTTCTACAAAGCTAATTGTATCAAATGAAAGTCAAATACATTCTACTAAGCTAATTGAATCAAATGAAAGTGAAATAAATTCAAACAAAGCTATTTGAATCAAATGAAAGTCAAACACATTGAAACAAAGCTATTTGAATAAAATGAAAGTGAAATGCATTCTACAAAGCTAATTGAATCAAATGAAAGTGAAACACATTCAAACAAAGCTATTTGAATCAAATGAGAGTCAAATACATTCCAACAAAGCTAATTAAATCAAATAAAAGTCAAATACATTCTACAAAGCTAATTGAATCAAATGAAAGTCAAACACATTCAAACAAAGCTAATTGTATTAACTGAAAGTCAAATACAATCAACAAAGCGAATTGAATCAAATGAAAGTAAAACACATTCAAACAAAGCAAATTGAATCAAATGAAAGTCAAACACATTCAAACAAAGATTTCGTATTAAATGAAAGTCAAATACATTCTACAAAGCTAATTGAATCAAATGAAAGTCAAACACATTAAAATAAAGCTATTTGAATCAAATGCAAGTCAAATACATTCTACAAACCTAATTGAATCAAATGAAAGTCAAACACATTCAAACAAAGCTATTTGAATCAAATGAGAGTCAAATAAATTCAAACAAAGCTAATTAAATCAAATAAAAGTAAAATACATTCTACAAAGCTAATTGCATCAAATGATAGTCAAACACATTCAAACAAAGCCTTTTAAATCAAATGAAAGTCAAACACATTCAAAAAAAGCTTTTTTTATTTAAATGAAAGTCAAACACATTCAAACAAAGCTATATAAATCAAATGAAAGTAAAATGCATTCTACAAAGCAAATTGAATTAAATGAAATTCAAACACATTCAAACAAAGCTATTTGAATCAAACGACAGTCAAATACATTCTACAAAGCTAATTGAATCAATTGAAAGTGAAATGCATTCTACAAAGCAAATTGATCTAAATGAAATTCAAACACATTCAAACAAAGCTATTTGAATCAAATGACAGTCAAACACATTCTACAAAGCTAATTGAATCAATTGAAAGTCAAACACATTCAAACAAAGCTATTTGAATAAAATGAAAGTCAAACACATTCAAACAAAGCTATTTGAATCAAATGAAAGTCAAATACATTCTACAAAGCTAATTGAATCAAATGAAAGTCAAACACATTTAAACAAAGCTAATTGAATCAAATGAAAGTCAAACACATTCAAACAAAGCTATTTAATTAAATGAATGTCAAATACATTCTACAAAGCTAATTGAATCAAAGGAAAGTCAAACACATTCAAACAAAGCTATTTGAAGAAAATGAAAGTCAAATACATTCTACAAAGCAAATTGAAACAAATGAAAATCAAACACAGTCAAACAAAGTTATTTGACTCAAATGAAAGTCAAATACATTCTACAAAGCTAATTGAATCAAATGAAAGTCAAACACATTCAAATAAAGCTATTTGAATCAAATGAAAGTCAAATACGTTCTACAAAGCTAATTGTATCAAACGAAAGTCAAACGCAATCAAATAAAGCTATTTGAGTCAAATGAAAGTCAAACACATTCAAACAAAGTTGTTTAAATTAAATGAAAGTGAAATGTATTCTACAAAGCTAATTGAATCAAATGAAAGTTAAATGCATTCAAACAAAGCTATTTGAATCAAATGAGAGTCAAATACATTCTACAAAGCTAATTGAATCAAATGAAAGTCAAACACATTCAAAAAAAGCTAATTGAATCAAATGAAAGTCAAATAAATTCAACAAAGCTAATTGAATCAAATGAAAGTCAAAAACATTCAAACAAAGCTAATTGAAACAAATGAAAGTCAAGCACATTCAAACAAAGCTATTTGAATCGAATGAAAGTTAATTACATTCTACAAAGCTAATTGAATCAAATGAAAGTCAAACACATTCAAACAAAGCTATTTGAATCAAATGAAAGTCAAACACATTGAAACAAAGCTATTTGAATCAAATGAGAGTCAAATACATTAAAACAAAGCTAATTAAATCAAATGAAAGTCTAATACATTCTACAAAGCTAATTGAATTAAATTAAAGTCAAACACATTCAAACAAAGCTAATTGATTCAAATGAAAGTCAAACACATTCAAACAAAGATTTCGAATCAAATGAAAGTCAAATACATTCTACAAAGCTAATTGAATCAAATGAAAATCAAACACATTCAAATAAAGCTATTTGAATCAAATGAAAGTCAAATACATTATACAAAGCTAATTGAATCAAATGAAAGTCAAACACATTCAAACAAAGCTAATTGAATCAAATAAGAGTCAAATAAATTTAAACAAAGCTAATTAAATCAAATAAAAGTAAAATACATTCTACAAAGCTATTTGAATCAAATGAAAGTCAAACACATTCAAACAAAGCCTTTTAAATCAAATGAAAGTCAAACACATTCAAAAAAAGCTTTTTAATTTAAATGAAAGTCAAACACATTCAAACAAAGCTATATAAATCAAATGAAAGTGAAATGCATTCTACAAAGCAAATTGATCTAAATGAAAATCAAACACATTCAAACAAAGCTATTTGAATCAAATGACAGTCAAACACATTCTACAAAGATAATTGAATTAATTGAAAGTCAAACACATTCAAACAAAGCTATTTGAATCAAATGAAAGTCAAATACATTCTACAAAGCTAATTGAATCAAATGAAAGTCAAACACATTCAAATAAAGCTATTTGAATCAACTGAAAGTCAAATACGTTCTACAAAGCTAATTGAATCAAATGAAAGTCAAACGCAATCAAAAAAGCTATTTGAGTCAAATTAAAGTCAAACACATTCAAACAAAGTTGTTTAAATTAAATGAAAGTGAAATGCATTCTACAAAGCAAATTGAATTAAATGAAATTCAAACACATTCAAACAAAGCTATTTGAATCAAATGACAGTCAAACACATTCTACAAAGCTAATTGAATCAAATGAAAGTTAAATGCATTCAAACAAAGCTATTTGAATCAAATGAAAGTTAAATACATTCTACAAAGCTAATTGAATCAAATGAAAGTCAAACACATTCAAAAAAAGCTAATTGAATCAAATGAAAGTCAAATACATTCAACAAAGCTAATTGAATCAAATGAAAGTCAAAAACATTCAAACAAAGCTAATTGAATCAAATGAAAGTCAAGTACATTCAAACAAAGCTATTTTAATCGAATGAAAGTCAATTACATTCTACAAAGCTAATTGAATCAAATGAAAGTCAAACACATTCAAACAAAGCTATTTAAATCAAATGAAAGTCAAACACATTCAAACAAAGCTATTTGAATCAAATGAGAGTCAACTACATTAAAACAAAGCTAATTAAATCAAATGAAAGTCTAATACATTCTACAAAGCTAATTGAATTAAATTAAAGTCAAACACATTTAAACAAAGCTAATTGATTCAAATGAAAGTCAAACACATTCAAACAAAGATTTCGAATCAAATGATAGTCCAATACATTCTACAAAGCTAATTGAATCAAATGAAAGTCAAACACATTCAAATAAAGCTATTTGAATCAAATAAAAGTAAAATACATTCTACAAAGTTATTTGAATCAAATGAAAGTCAAACACATTCAAACAAAGCCTTTTAAATCTAATGAAAGTCAAACACATTCAAAAAAAGCTTTTTAATTTAAATGAAAGTCAAACACATTCAAACAAAGCTATATAAATCAAATGGAAGTGAAATGCATTCTACAAAGCAAATTGATCTAAATGAAATTCAAACACATTCAAACAAAGCTATTTGAATCAAATAACAGTCAAACACATTCTACAAAGCTAATTGAATTAATTGAAAGTCAAACACATTCAAACAAAGCTATTTGAATCAAATGAAAGTCAAATACATTCTACAAAGCTAATTGAATCAAATGAAAGTCAAACACATTCAAATAAAGCTATTTGAATCAACTGAAAGTCAAATACGTTCTACAAAGCTAATTGTATCAAATGAAAGTCAAACGCAATCAAAAAAGCTATTTGATTCAAATGAAAGTCAAACACATTCAAACAAAGTTGTTTAAATTAAATGAAAGTGAAATGCATTCTACAAAGCAAATTGAATTAAATGAAATTCAAACACATTCAAACAAAGCTATTTGAATCAAATGACAGTCAAACACATTCTACAAAGCTA
Source organism: Chenopodium quinoa (assembly GCF_001683475.1). Taxonomy (NCBI): domain Eukaryota; kingdom Viridiplantae; phylum Streptophyta; class Magnoliopsida; order Caryophyllales; family Amaranthaceae; genus Chenopodium; species Chenopodium quinoa. Next base: position 79,955 of record NW_018742274.1, on the reverse strand, counting down.
ATTGAATCAAATGAAAGTCAAACACATTCAAAAAAAGCTAATTGAATCAAATGAAAGTCAAATAAATTCAACAAAGCTAATTGAATCAAATGAAAGTCAAAAACATTCAAACAAAGCTAATTGAAACAAATGAAAGTCAAGCACATTCAAACAAAGCTATTTGAATCGAATGAAAGTTAATTACATTCTACAAAGCTAATTGAATCAAATGAAAGTCAAACACATTCAAACAAAGCTATTTGAATCAAATGAAAGTCAAACACATTGAAACAAAGCTATTTGAATCAAATGAGAGTCAAATACATTAAAACAAAGCTAATTAAATCAAATGAAAGTCTAATACATTCTACAAAGCTAATTGAATTAAATTAAAGTCAAACACATTCAAACAAAGCTAATTGATTCAAATGAAAGTCAAACACATTCAAACAAAGATTTCGAATCAAATGAAAGTCAAATACATTCTACAAAGCTAATTGAATCAAATGAAAATCAAACACATTCAAATAAAGCTATTTGAATCAAATGAAAGTCAAATACATTATACAAAGCTAATTGAATCAAATGAAAGTCAAACACATTCAAACAAAGCTAATTGAATCAAATAAGAGTCAAATAAATTTAAACAAAGCTAATTAAATCAAATAAAAGTAAAATACATTCTACAAAGCTATTTGAATCAAATGAAAGTCAAACACATTCAAACAAAGCCTTTTAAATCAAATGAAAGTCAAACACATTCAAAAAAAGCTTTTTAATTTAAATGAAAGTCAAACACATTCAAACAAAGCTATATAAATCAAATGAAAGTGAAATGCATTCTACAAAGCAAATTGATCTAAATGAAAATCAAACACATTCAAACAAAGCTATTTGAATCAAATGACAGTCAAACACATTCTACAAAGATAATTGAATTAATTGAAAGTCAAACACATTCAAACAAAGCTATTTGAATCAAATGAAAGTCAAATACATTCTACAAAGCTAATTGAATCAAATGAAAGTCAAACACATTCAAATAAAGCTATTTGAATCAACTGAAAGTCAAATACGTTCTACAAAGCTAATTGAATCAAATGAAAGTCAAACGCAATCAAAAAAGCTATTTGAGTCAAATTAAAGTCAAACACATTCAAACAAAGTTGTTTAAATTAAATGAAAGTGAAATGCATTCTACAAAGCAAATTGAATTAAATGAAATTCAAACACATTCAAACAAAGCTATTTGAATCAAATGACAGTCAAACACATTCTACAAAGCTAATTGAATCAAATGAAAGTTAAATGCATTCAAACAAAGCTATTTGAATCAAATGAAAGTTAAATACATTCTACAAAGCTAATTGAATCAAATGAAAGTCAAACACATTCAAAAAAAGCTAATTGAATCAAATGAAAGTCAAATACATTCAACAAAGCTAATTGAATCAAATGAAAGTCAAAAACATTCAAACAAAGCTAATTGAATCAAATGAAAGTCAAGTACATTCAAACAAAGCTATTTTAATCGAATGAAAGTCAATTACATTCTACAAAGCTAATTGAATCAAATGAAAGTCAAACACATTCAAACAAAGCTATTTAAATCAAATGAAAGTCAAACACATTCAAACAAAGCTATTTGAATCAAATGAGAGTCAACTACATTAAAACAAAGCTAATTAAATCAAATGAAAGTCTAATACATTCTACAAAGCTAATTGAATTAAATTAAAGTCAAACACATTTAAACAAAGCTAATTGATTCAAATGAAAGTCAAACACATTCAAACAAAGATTTCGAATCAAATGATAGTCCAATACATTCTACAAAGCTAATTGAATCAAATGAAAGTCAAACACATTCAAATAAAGCTATTTGAATCAAATAAAAGTAAAATACATTCTACAAAGTTATTTGAATCAAATGAAAGTCAAACACATTCAAACAAAGCCTTTTAAATCTAATGAAAGTCAAACACATTCAAAAAAAGCTTTTTAATTTAAATGAAAGTCAAACACATTCAAACAAAGCTATATAAATCAAATGGAAGTGAAATGCATTCTACAAAGCAAATTGATCTAAATGAAATTCAAACACATTCAAACAAAGCTATTTGAATCAAATAACAGTCAAACACATTCTACAAAGCTAATTGAATTAATTGAAAGTCAAACACATTCAAACAAAGCTATTTGAATCAAATGAAAGTCAAATACATTCTACAAAGCTAATTGAATCAAATGAAAGTCAAACACATTCAAATAAAGCTATTTGAATCAACTGAAAGTCAAATACGTTCTACAAAGCTAATTGTATCAAATGAAAGTCAAACGCAATCAAAAAAGCTATTTGATTCAAATGAAAGTCAAACACATTCAAACAAAGTTGTTTAAATTAAATGAAAGTGAAATGCATTCTACAAAGCAAATTGAATTAAATGAAATTCAAACACATTCAAACAAAGCTATTTGAATCAAATGACAGTCAAACACATTCTACAAAGCTAATTGTATCAAATGAAAGTCAAACGCAATCAAATAAAGCTATTTGAGTCAAATGAAAGTCAAACACATTCAAACAAAGTTGTTTAAATTAAATGAAAGTGAAATGTATTCTACAAAGCTAATTGAATTAAATGAAAGTTAAATGCATTCAAACAAAGCTATTTGAATCAAATGAGAGTCAAATACATTCTACAAAGCTAATTGAATCAAATGAAAGTCAACCACATTAAAAAAAAGCTAATTGAATCAAATGAAAGTCAAATACATTCAACAAAGCTAATTGAATCAAATGAAAGTCAAAAACATTCAAACAAAGCTAATTGAATCAAATGAAAGTCAAGCACATTCAAACAAAGCTATTTTAATCGAATGAAAGTCAATTACATTCTACAAAGCTAATTGAATCAAATGAAAGTCAAACACATTCAAACAAAGCTATTTGAATCAAATGAAAGTCAAACACATTCAAACAAAGCTATTTGAATCAAATGAGAGTCAACTACATTAAAACAAAGCTAATTAAATCAAATGAAAGTCTAATACATTCTACAAAGCTAATTGAATCAAATGAAAGTCAAACACATTCAAACAAAGCTAATTGAATCAAATGAAAGTCAAACACATTCAAACAAAGCTATTTTAATTAAATGAATGTCAAATACATTCTACAAAGCTAATTGAATCAAATGAAAGTCAAACACATTCAAACAAAGATATTTGAAGAAAATGAAAGTCAAATACATTCTACAAAGAAAATTTAATCAAATGAAAGTCAAACACAGTCAAACAAAGTTATTTGATTCAAATGAAAGTCAAATACATTCTACAAAGCTAATTGAATCAAATGAAAGTCAAACACATTCAAACAAAGCTAATAAAATCAAATAAAAGTCAAATACATTCTACAAAGCTAATTGAATCATATAAAAGTCAAACACATTCAAACAAAGCTAATTGAATCAAATGGAAGTCAAATACATTCTACAAAGCTAATTGAATTAAATTAAGGTTAAACACATTCAAAATAAGCTAATTGAATTTAATGAAAGTCAAACACATTCAAACAAAGCTTTCGAATCAAGTGAAAGTCAAATACATTCTACAAAGCTAATTGAATCAAATGAAAGTCAAACACATTCAAACAAAGCTATTTGAATCAAATGAAAGTCAAATACATTCTACTAAGCTAATTGAATCAAATGAAAGTCAAATACATTCAAACAAAGCTATTTGAATCAAATGACAGTCAAATAAGTTCTACAAAGCTAATTGTATCAAATGAAAGTCAAACACATTCAAACAAAGCTATTTGAAAAAAATGAAAGTGAAATGCACTCTACAAAGCTAATTGAATCAAATGAAAGTGAAACACATTCAAACAAAGCTATTTGAATCAAATGAGAGTCAAATACATTCAAACAAAGCTAATTAAATCAAATAAAAGTCAAATACATTCTACAAAGCTAATTGAATGAAATGAAAGTCAAACATATTTAAACAAAGCTAATTGTATTAACTGAAATTCAAATACATTCAACAAAGCGAATTAAATCAAATGAAAGTAAAACACATTCTAACAAAGCTAATTGAATCAAATGAAAGTTAAATGCATTCAAATAAAGCTATTTGAATCAAATGAGAGTCAAATACATTCTACAAAGCTAATTGAATCAAATGAAAGTCAACCACATTCAAAAAAAGCTAATTGAATCAAATGAAAGTCAAATACATTCAACAAAGCTAATTGAATCAAATGAAAGTCAAAAACATTCAAACAAAGCTAATTGAATCAAATGAAAGTCAAGCACATTCAAACAAAGCTATTTTAATCGAATGAAAGTCAATTACATTCTACAAAGCTAATTGAATCAAATGAAAGTCAAACACATTCAAACAAAGCTATTTGAATCAAATGAAAGTCAAACACATTCAAACAAAGCTATTTGAATCAAATGAGAGTCAACTACATTAAAACAAAGCTAATTAAATCAAATGAAAGTCTAATACATTCTACAAAGCTAATTGAATTAAATTAAAGTCAAACACATTCAAACAAAGCTAATTGAATCAAATGAAAGTCAAATACATTCAAACAAAGCTATTTGAATCAAATGACAGTCAAATACGTTCTACAAAGCTAATTGTATCAAATGAAAGTCCAACACATTCAAACAAAGCTATTTGAATAAAATGAAAGTGAAATGCATTCTACAAAGCTAATTGAATCAAATGAAAGTGAAACACATTCAAACAAAGCTATTTGAATCAAATGAGAGTCAAATACATTCAAACAAAGCTAATTAAATCAAATAAAAGTAAAATACATTCTACAAAGTTAATTGAATCAAATGAAAGTCAAACACATTCAAACAAAGCCTTTTAAATCAAATGAAAGTCAAACACATTCAAAAAAAGCTTTTTAATTTAAATGAAAGTCAAACACATTCAAACAAAGCTATATAAATCAAATGAAAGTGAAATGCATTCTACAAAGCAAATTGATCTAAATAAATTCAAACACATTCAAACAAAGCTATTTAAATCAAATGACAGTCAAACACATTCTACAAAGCTAATTGAATTAATTGAAAGTCAAACACATTCAAACAAAGCTATTTGAAACAAATGAAAGTCAAATACATTCTACAAAGCTAATTGAATCAAATGAAAGTCAAACACATTCAAACAAAGCTAATTGAATCAAATGAAAGTCAAACACATTCAAACAAAGCTATTTTAATTAAATGAATGTCAAATACATTCTACAAAGCTAATTGAATCAAATGAAAGTCAAACACATTCAAACAAAGATATTTGAAGAAAATGAAAGTCAAATACATTCTACAAAGCAAATTGAATCAAATGAAAGTCAAACACAGTCAAACAAATTTATAGTCAAATACATTCTACAAAGCTAATTGAATCAAATGAAAGTCAAACACATTCAAACAAAGCTAATTAAATCAAATAAAGTCAAATACATTCTACAAAGCTAATTGAATTATATAAAAGTCAAACACATTCAAACAAAGCTAATTGAATCAAATGGAAGTCAAATACATTCTACAAAGCTAATTGAATTAAATGAAGGTTAAACACATTCAAAATAAGCTAATTGAATTTAATGAAAGTCAAACACATTCAAACAAAGCTTTGGAATCAAGTGAAAGTCAAATACATTCTACAAAGCTAATTGAATCAAATGAAAGTCAAACACATTCAAACAAAGCTATTTGAATCAAATGAAAGTCAAATACATTCTACTAAGCTAATTGAATCAAATGAAAGTCAAATACATTCAAACAAAGCTATTTTAATCAAATGACAGTCAAATACGTTCTACAAAGCTAATTGTATCAAATGAAAGTCAAACACATTCAAACAAAGCTATTTGAATAAAATGAAAGTGAAATGCATTCTACAAAGCTAATTGAATCAAATGAAAGTGAAACACATTCAAACAAAGCTATTTGAATCAAATGAGAGTCAAATACATTCAAACAAAGCTAATTAAATCAAATAAAAGTCAAATACATTCTACAAAGCTAATTGAATCAAATGAAAGTCAAACACATTCAAACAAAGCTAATTGTATTAACTGAAAGTCAAATACTTTCAACAAAGCGAATTGAATCAAATGAAAGTAAAAAACATTCAAACAAAGCTAATTGAATCAAATGAAAGTTAAATGCATTCAAACAAAGCTATTTGAATCAAATGAGAGTCAAATACGTTCTACAAAGCTAATTGAATCAAATGAAAGTCAACCACATTCAAAAAAAGCTAATTAAATCAAATGAAAGTCAAATACATTCAACAAAGCTAATTGAATCAAATGAAAGTCAAAAACATTCAAACAAAGCTAATTGAATCAAATGAAAGTCAAGCACATTCAAACAAAGCTATTTTAATCGAATGAAAGTCAATTACATTCTACAAAGCTAATTGAATCAAATGAAAGTCAAACACATTCAAACAAAGCTATTTGAATCAAAAGAAAGTCAAACACATTCAAACAAAGCTATTTGAATCAAATGAGAGTCAACTACATTAAAACAAAGCTAATTAAATCAAATGAAAGTCTAATATATTCTACAAAGCTAATTGAATTAAAATTAAAGTCAAACACATTCAAACAAAGCTAATTGATTAAAATGAAAGTCAAACACATTCAAACAAAGATTTCGAATCAAATGAAAGTCAAATACATTCTACAAAGCTAATTGAATCAAATGAAAGTCAAACACATTCAAATAAAGCTATTTGAATCAAATGAAAGTCAAATACATTCTACAAAGCTAATTGAATCAAATGAAAGTCAAACACATTCAAACAAAGCTATTTGAATCAAATGAGAGTCAAATAAATTTAAACAAAGCTAATTAAATCAAATAAAAGTAAAATACATTCTACAAAGCTAATTGAATCAAATGAAAGTCAAACACATTCAAACAAAGCCTTTTAAATCAAATGAAAGTCAAACACATTCAAAAAAAGCTTTTTAATTTAAATGAAAGTCAAACACATTCAAACAAAGCTATATAAATCAAATGGAAGTGAAATGCATTCTACAAAGCAAATTAATCTAAATGAAATTCAAGCACATTCAAACAAAGCTATTTGAATCAAATAACAGTCAAACACATTCTACAAAGCTAATTGAATTAATTGAAAGTCAAACACATTCAAACAAAGCTATTTGAATCAAATGAAAGTCAAATACATTATACAAAGCTAATTGAATCAAATGAAAGTCAAACACATTCAAACAAAGCTAATTGAATCAAATGAAAGTCAAACACATTCAAATAAAGCTATTTTAATTAAATGAATGTCATCAAATGAAAGTCAAACACATTCAAACAAAGCAAATTGAATCAAATGAAAGTCAAACACATTCAAACACAGCTATTTTAATCAAATGAAAGTCGAATACATTCTACAAAGCTAATTGAATCAAATAAAAGTCAAAACACATTCAAACAAAGCTATTTGAATCAAATGAGAGTCAAACACGTTCAAACAAAGCTAATTATATCAAATAAAAGTCAAATACATTCTACAAAGCTAATTGAATCAAATAAAAGTCAAACACATTCAAACAAAGCCTTTTAAATCAAATAAAAGTCAAACACATTCAAAAAAGCTTTTTATTTTAAATGAAAGTCAAACACATTCAAACAAAGCTATATAAATCAAAATAAAGTGAAATGCAATCTACAAAGCAAATTGAATCAAATGAAATTCAATCACATTCAAACAAAGCTATTTGAATAAAATGAAAGTCAAATACATTCTACAAAGCTAATTGAATCAAATGAAACTCAAACACATTCAAACAAAGCTATTTGAATCAAATGAGAGTGAAACATGTTCAAACAAAGCTAATTAAATCAAATAAAAGTCAAATACATTCTACAAAGCTAATTGAATCAAATGAAAGTAAAATACATTCTACTAAGCTAATTAGATCAAATGAAAGTCAAACACATTCAAACAAAGCTATTTGAATCAAATGAAAGTCAAATACGTTCTACAAAGCTAATTGAATCAAATAAAAGTGAAACACATTCAAACAAAGCTATTTGAATTAAATGAGAGTCAAAAACTTTCAAACAAAGCTAATTAAATCAAATAAAAGTCAAATACATTCTACAAAGCTAATTAAATCAAATAAAAGTCAAATACATTCTACAAAGCTAATAGAATCAAATGAAAGTCAAACACATTCAAACAAAGCAAATGGAATCAAATGAAAGTCAAACACATTCAAACAAAGCTATTTTAATCAATGTCAAATACGTTCAACAAAGCTAATTGTATCAAATGAAAGTCAAACACATTAAAATAAAGCTATTTGAATCAAATGAAAGTCAAACGCATTGAAACAAAGTTATTTAAATCAAATGAAAGTGAAATGTATTCTACAAAGCTAATTGAATCAAATCAAAGTTAAACGCATTCAAACAAAGCTATTTGAATCAAATTAGAGTCAAATACATTCTACAAAGCTAAATGAATCAAATGAAAGTCAAACTCATTCAAACAAAGCTAATTGAATCAAATGAAAGTCAAATACATTCTACAAAGCTAATTGAATCAAATGAAAGTCAAACACATTTAAATAAAGTTATTTGAATCAAATGAAAGTCAAACACATTCAAACAAAGCTATTTTAATTAAATGAATGTCAAATACATTCTACAAAGCTAATTGAATCAAATGAAAGTCAAACACATTCATATAAAGCTATTTGAATAAAATGAAAGTCAAATACATTCTACAAAGCTAATTGAATCAAATGAAAGTCAAACACATTCAAATAAAGCTATTTGAATCAAATGAAAGTCAAATACATTCTACAAAGCTAATTGAATCAAATGAAAGTCAAACACATTCAAACAAAGCTGTTTGAATCAAATGAAAGTCAAACACATTCAAACAAAGCTATTTTAATTAAATGAATGTCAAATACATTCTACAAAGCAAATTGAATCAAATAAAAGTCAAACACATTCAAACAAAGCTATTTGAATTAAATGAGAGTCAAAACCTTTCAAACAAAGCTAATTAAATCAAATAAAAGTCAAATACATTATACAAAGCTAATTAAATCAAATGAAAGTCAAACACATTCAAACAAAGCTAATTGAATAAAATGAAAGTCAAATACATTCAACAAAGCTAATAGAATCAAATGAAAGTCAAACACATTCAAACAAAGCAAATTGAATCAAATGAAAGTCAAACACATTCAAACAAAGCTATTTTAATCAATGTCAAATACGTTCAACAAAGCTAATTGTATCAAATGAAAGTCAAACACATTAAAATAAAGCTATTTGAATCAAATGAAAGTCAAACGCATTGAAACAAAGTTATTTAAATCAAATGAAAGTGAAATGTATTCTACAAAGCTAATTGAATCAAATCAAAGTTAAACGCATTCAAACAAAGCTATTTGAATCAAATGAGAGTCAAATACATTCTACAAAGCTAAATGAATCAAATGAAAGTCAAACTCATTCAAACAAAGCTAATTGAATCAAATGAAAGTCAAATACATTCTACAAAGCTAATTGAATCAAATGAAAGTCAAACACATTCAAATAAAGTTATTTGAATCAAATGAAAGTCAAACACATTCAAACAAAGCTATTTTAATTAAATGAATGTCAAATACATTCTACAAAGCTAATTGAATCAAATGAAAGTCAAACACATTCAAATAAAGCTATTTGAATCAAATGAAAGTCAAATACATTCTACAAAGCTAATTGAATCAAATGAAAGTCAAACATATTCAAACAAAGCTATTTGAATCAATTGAGAGTCAAATAAATTCAAACAAAGCTAATTAAATCAAATAAAAGTAAAATACATTCTACAAAGCAAATTGCATCAAATGAAAGTCAAACACATTCAAACAAAGCCTTTTAAATCACATGAAAGTCAAACACATTCAAAAAAAGCTTTTTAATTTAAATGATAGTCATACACATTTAAACAAAGCTATATAAATCAAATGAAAGTGTAATGCATTCTACAAAGCAAATTGAATCAAATGAAATTCAAACACATTCAAACAAAGCTATTTGAATCAAATGACAGTCAAACACATTCTACAAAGCTAATTGAATCAATTGAAAGTCAAACACATTCAAACAAAGCTATTTGAATCAAATTAAAGTCAAACACATTCAAACAAAGCTATTTGAATCAAATGAGAGTTAAATAAATTTAAACAAAGCTAATTAAATCAAATAAAAGTAAAATACATTCTACAAAGCTAATTGAATCAAATGAAAGTCAAACACATTCAAACAAAGCCTTTTAAATCAAATGAAAGTCAAACACATTCAAAAAAGCTTTTTAATTTAAATGAAAGTCAAACACATTCAAACAAAGCTGTATAAATCAAATGAAAGTGAAATGTGTTCTACAAAGCAAATTGAATTAAATGAAATTCAAACACATTCAAACAAAGCTATTTGAATCAAATGACAGTCAAATACATTCTACAAAGCTAATTAAATCAAATGAAAGTAAAAAACATTCAAACAAAGCTATTTGAATCAAATGAAAGTCAAATACATTCTACAAAGCAAATTGAAACAAATGAAAGTCAAACACAGTCAAACAAAGTTATTTGACTCAAATGAAAGTCAAATACATTCTACAAAGCTAATTGAATCAAATGAAAGTCAAACACATTCAAACAAAGCTATTTGAATCAAATGTAAGTAGAATACGTTCTACAAAGCTAATTGTATCAAATGAAAGTCAAACGCAATCAAATAAAGCTATTTGAATCAAATGAAAGTCAAATTCATTCAACAAAGCTAATTGAATCAAATGAAAGTCAAATTCATTCAACAAAGCTAATTGAATCAAATAAAAGTCAAACACATTCAAACAAAGCTAATTGAATCAAATGAAAGTCAAGCACATTCAAACAAAGCTATTTTAATCAAATGAGAGTCAAATACATTCTACAAAGCTAATTGAATCAAATAAAAGTCAAACACATTCAAACAAAGCTAATTGAATCAAATGAAAGTCAAATACATTCAACAAAGCTAATTGATTCAAATGAAAGTCAAACACATTCAAACAAAGCTAATTGAATCAAATGAAAGTCAAGCACATTCAAACAAAGCTATTTTAATCGAATGAAAGTCAATTACATTCTACAAAGCTAATTGAATCAAATGAAAGTCAAACACATTCAAACAAAGCTATTTGAATCAAATGAAAGTAAAATACATTCTACTAAGCTAATTAGATCAAATGAAAGTCAAACACATTCAAACAAAGCTATTTGAATCAAATGAAAGTCAAATACGTTCTACAAAGCTAATTGAATCAAATAAAAGTGAAACACATTCAAACAAAGCTATTTGAATTAAATGAGAGTCAAAAACTTTCAAACAAAGCTAATTAAATCAAATAAAAGTCAAATACATTCTACAAAGCTAATTAAATCAAATAAAAGTCAAATACATTCTACAAAGCTAATAGAATCAAATGAAAGTCAAACACATTCAAACAAAGCAAATGGAATCAAATGAAAGTCAAACACATTCAAACAAAGCTATTTTAATCAATGTCAAATACGTTCAACAAAGCTAATTGTATCAAATGAAAGTCAAACACATTAAAATAAAGCTATTTGAATCAAATGAAAGTCAAACGCATTGAAACAAAGTTATTTAAATCAAATGAAAGTGAAATGTATTCTACAAAGCTAATTGAATCAAATCAAAGTTAAACGCATTCAAACAAAGCTATTTGAATCAAATTAGAGTCAAATACATTCTACAAAGCTAAATGAATCAAATGAAAGTCAAACTCATTCAAACAAAGCTAATTGAATCAAATGAAAGTCAAATACATTCTACAAAGCTAATTGAATCAAATGAAAGTCAAACACATTTAAATAAAGTTATTTGAATCAAATGAAAGTCAAACACATTCAAACAAAGCTATTTTAATTAAATGAATGTCAAATACATTCTACAAAGCTAATTGAATCAAATGAAAGTCAAACACATTCATATAAAGCTATTTGAATAAAATGAAAGTCAAATACATTCTACAAAGCTAATTGAATCAAATGAAAGTCAAACACATTCAAATAAAGCTATTTGAATCAAATGAAAGTCAAATACATTCTACAAAGCTAATTGAATCAAATGAAAGTCAAACACATTCAAACAAAGCTGTTTGAATCAAATGAAAGTCAAACACATTCAAACAAAGCTATTTTAATTAAATGAATGTCAAATACATTCTACAAAGCAAATTGAATCAAATAAAAGTCAAACACATTCAAACAAAGCTATTTGAATTAAATGAGAGTCAAAACCTTTCAAACAAAGCTAATTAAATCAAATAAAAGTCAAATACATTATACAAAGCTAATTAAATCAAATGAAAGTCAAACACATTCAAACAAAGCTAATTGAATAAAATGAAAGTCAAATACATTCAACAAAGCTAATAGAATCAAATGAAAGTCAAACACATTCAAACAAAGCAAATTGAATCAAATGAAAGTCAAACACATTCAAACAAAGCTATTTTAATCAATGTCAAATACGTTCAATAAAGCTAATTGTATCAAATGAAAGTCAAACACATTAAAATAAAGCTATTTGAATCAAATGATAGTCAAACGCATTGAAACAAAGTTATTTAAATCAAATGAAAGTGAAATGTATTCTACAAAGCTAATTGAATCAAATCAAAGTTAAACGCATTCAAACAAAGCTATTTGAATCAAATGAGAGTCAAATACATTCTACAAAGCTAAATGAATCAAATGAAAGTCAAACTCATTTAAACAAAGCTAATTGAATCAAATGAAAGTCAAATACATTCTACAAAGCTAATTGAATCAAATGAAAGTCAAACACATTCAAATAAAGTTATTTGAATCAAATGAAAGTCAAACACATTCAAACAAAGCTATTTTAATTAAATGAATGTCAAATACATTCTACAAAGCTAATTGAATCAAATGAAAGTCAAACACATTCAAATAAAGCTATTTGAATCAAATGAAAGTCAAATACATTCTACAAAGCTAATTGAATCAAATGAAAGTCAAACATATTCAAACAAAGCTATTTGAATCAATTGAGAGTCAAATAAATTCAAACAAAGCTAATTAAATCAAATAAAAGTAAAATACATTCTACAAAGCAAATTGCATCAAATGAAAGTCAAACACATTCAAACAAAGCCTTTTAAATCACATGAAAGTCAAACACATTCAAAAAAAGCTTTTTAATTTAAATGATAGTCATACACATTTAAACAAAGCTATATAAATCAAATGAAAGTGTAATGCATTCTACAAAGCAAATTGAATCAAATGAAATTCAAACACATTCAAACAAAGCTATTTGAATCAAATGACAGTCAAACACATTCTACAAAGCTAATTGAATCAATTGAAAGTCAAACACATTCAAACAAAGCTATTTGAATCAAATTAAAGTCAAACACATTCAAACAAAGCTATTTGAATCAAATGAGAGTTAAATAAATTTAAACAAAGCTAATTAAATCAAATAAAAGTAAAATACATTCTACAAAGCTAATTGAATCAAATGAAAGTCAAACACATTCAAACAAAGCCTTTTAAATCAAATGAAAGTCAAACACATTCAAAAAAGCTTTTTAATTTAAATGAAAGTCAAACACATTCAAACAAAGCTGTATAAATCAAATGAAAGTGAAATGTGTTCTACAAAGCAAATTGAATTAAATGAAATTCAAACACATTCAAACAAAGCTATTTGAATCAAATGACAGTCAAATACATTCTACAAAGCTAATTAAATCAAATGAAAGTAAAAAACATTCAAACAAAGCTATTTGAATCAAATGAAAGTCAAATACATTCTACAAAGCAAATTGAAACAAATGAAAGTCAAACACAGTCAAACAAAGTTATTTGACTCAAATGAAAGTCAAATACATTCTACAAAGCTAATTGAATCAAATGAAAGTCAAACACATTCAAACAAAGCTATTTGAATCAAATGTAAGTAGAATACGTTCTACAAAGCTAATTGTATCAAATGAAAGTCAAACGCAATCAAATAAAGCTATTTGAATCAAATGAAAGTCAAATTCATTCAACAAAGCTAATTGAATCAAATGAAAGTCAAATTCATTCAACAAAGCTAATTGAATCAAATAAAAGTCAAACACATTCAAACAAAGCTAATTGAATCAAATGAAAGTCAAGCACATTCAAACAAAGCTATTTTAATCAAATGAGAGTCAAATACATTCTACAAAGCTAATTGAATCAAATAAAAGTCAAACACATTCAAACAAAGCTAATTGAATCAAATGAAAGTCAAATACATTCAACAAAGCAAATTGATTCAAATGAAAGTCAAACACATTCAAACAAAGCTAATTGAATCAAATGAAAGTCAAGCACATTCAAACAAAGCTATTTTAATCGAATGAAAGTCAATTACATTCTACAAAGCTAATTGAATCAAATGAAAGTCAAACACATTCAAACAAAGCTATTTGAATCAAATGAAAGTCAAACACATTCAAACAAAGCTATTTGAATCAAATGAGAGTCAAATACATTAAAACAAAGCTAATTAAATCTAATAAAAGTCTAATACATTCTACAAAGCTAATTGAATTAAATTAAAGTCAAACACATTCAAACAAAGCTAATTGAATCAAATGAAAGTCAAACACATTCAAACAAAGCTAATTAAATCAAATGAAAGTCAAGCACATTCTAACAAAGCTATTTTAATCAAATGAAAGTCAAATACATTCTACAAAGCTAATTGAATCAAATGAAAGTAAAACACATTCAAACAAAGCTATTTGAATCAAATGAAAGTCAAACACATTCAAACAAAGCTATTTGAATCAAATGAGAGTCAAATAAATTTAAACAAAGCTAATTAAATCAAATAAAAGTAAAATACATTCTACAAAGCTAATTGAATCAAATGAAAGTCAAACACATTCAAACAAAGCCTTTTAAATCAAATGAAAGTCAAACACATTCAAAAAAGCTTTTTAATTTAAATGAAAGTCAAACACATTCAAACAAAGCTATATAAATCAAATGAAAGTGAAATGTGTTCTACAAAGCAAATTGAATTAAATGAAATTCAAACACATTCAAACAAAGCTATTTGAATCAAATGACAGTCAAACACATTCTACAAAGCTATTTGAATCAATTGAAAGTCAAACACATTCAAACAAAGCTATTTGAATCAAATGAAAGTCAAACACATTCAAACAAAGCTAATTGAATCAAATGAAAGTCAAAAACATTCAAACAAAGCTATTTGAATCAAATGAAAGTCAAATACATTCTACAAAGCAAATTGAAACAAATGAAAGTCAAACACAGTCAAACAAAGTTATTTGACTCAAATGAAAGTCAAATACATTCTACAAAGCTAATTGAATCAAATGAAAGTCAAACACATTCAAACAAAGCTATTTGAATCAAATGTAAGTCGAATACGTTCTACAAAGCTAATTGTATCAAATGAAAGTCAAACGCAATCAAATAAAGCTACTTGAATCAAATGAAAGTCAAATTCATTCAACAAAGCTAATTGAATCAAATGAAAGTCAAATTCATTCAACAAAGCTAATTGAATCAAATAAAAGTCAAACACATTCAAACAAAGCTAATTGAATCAAATGAAAGTCAAGCACATTCAAACAAAGCTATTTTAATCAAATGAAGGTCAAATACATTCTACAAAGCTAATTGAATCAAATGAAAGTCAAACACATTCAAACAAAGCCTTTTAAATCAAATGAAAGTCAAACACATTCAAAAAAGCTTTTTAATTTAAATGATAGTCATACACATTTAAACAAAGCTATATAAATCAAATGAAAGTGTAATGCATTCTACAAAGCAAATTGAATCAAATGAAATTCAAACACATTCAAACAAAGCTATTTGAATCAAATGACAGTCAAACACATTCTACAAAGCTAATTGAATCAATTGAAAGTCAAACACATTCAAACAAAGCTATTTGAATCAAATTAAAGTCAAACACATTCAAACAAAGCTATTTGAATCAAATGAGAGTCAAATAAATTTAAACAAAGCTAATTAAATCAAATAAAAGTAAAATACATTCTACAAAGCTAATTGAATCAAATGAAAGTCAAACACATTCAAACAAAGCCTTTTAAATCAAATGAAAGTCAAACACATTCAAAAAAGCTTTTTAATTTAAATGAAAGTCAAACACATTCAAACAAAGCTGTATAAATCAAATGAAAGTGAAATGTGTTCTACAAAGCAAATTGAATTAAATGAAATTCAAACACATTCAAACAAAGCTATTTGAATCAAATGACAGTCAAATACATTCTACAAAGCTAATTAAATCAAATGAAAGTAAAAAACATTCAAACAAAGCTATTTGAATCAAATGAAAGTCAAATACATTCTACAAAGCAAATTGAAACAAATGAAAGTCAAACACAGTCAAACAAAGTTATTTGACTCAAATGAAAGTCAAATACATTCTACAAAGCTAATTGAATCAAATGAAAGTCAAACACATTCAAACAAAGCTATTTGAATCAAATGTAAGTCGAATACGTTCTACAAAGCTAATTGTATCAAATGAAAGTCAAACGCAATCAAATAAAGCTATTTTGTTGTAGCCAAGCCTAACAACTTGGTTATGGACATTTCGTTGGTTCAAGATGTAGCATCATGTTTTGGTGCTATGTATTCTATCCTTGGGCAGCAAGATATTCAACCCCTTGAATATCTTGTTGTTCTTATTAACTAAGTTTATTTTAGTTCTTTTATGCTTTGAATAACTTGTAAACTTTAGTCTTATTTTAAGTTTGCAAATTAGTTGTGTTTCTTTAGTTCTTTTTAGCTGATTAAGGTTCGAAAGTGTAATGTCACATTCACATAAAGTTCAAGTACAAAATACATTACAAAGGCAGCCATTTAAGCTTGGGAAAGAAGCCTAGATTCCGAAACTAATTTGGAGGAATTTCAAGGCTTTAACTTGGGTGTTACAATCAGCATCAATGAGGAGTTACAAGCTTTCAATTGAGTCTTCAAGTGGCCGTTTACTTCAGCCAGCAACTGGTACATTCAAGAGGCGTCCAAGTACATCCTTGACCACATACATTCAAGCTTAATTCAAGGCTTGAAACAAGGAGGAGTTACACTTCACTTGCTGTTTGAATTGGGCGTGAAAAGGGGAGCTGTTTCATCTCCAAGCTGCTGCTTTGTGGGCGTGAATCAAGGGGGTGTTATACTCTCTTGTTTCTGATTTTATTTCACTCATAACTTGGAGGTTACAAACCGCCATTTGCTCTTGATGTATCTAGTTAAGTAAGGCTTCTTTTATTAATGTATCTAGGCTACAAAAACTGATATGTACTTAGTTTGGACGTGTAACAAGTGAGCTAAAAGCCACTTAATTCAGCTTGTACTTAAGATGTTTGCTCACTATAAATAGCAAGCAAATGTGAATGGAAAAATCAGATTATTGCAAACAAAAAAAAAGACTTGTCTTACATTCGTTTCTTGGATTAGAAACAAAACCTGAAATTCTTGGATTTGGAATTTCGTTTCCTTTGCTTAGTTAGCTAGTTTAGGCTACTAGTTGACTTGTGATCTTAGGAACCCAAAACGTTTCTTAGTGGTGTGACTTTATCTGAGAAGCTTTTGGTTCTTTAGCCTTATCTATCCCTTGGTTTATCCCTTGTGTATTTCGAGTGTTACTCCAAATATACAACATTTGGCGCTAGAAGGAGGGGGTCTAGCAAACAAATACCCAAACACAATACCCCAAACACATACCCAAACACAAACCATGGCCGACATCCCACCCCCTAATTGGCAAGAATATGTCAATAAGGTTGCACAAGAGAAAGAAGATATGGAGCAACGAATGCAATATTTGCAAGGTCAGTTAAGAGACCTTTCTATTAAGTTGCGCCATCAAAAAGAGGGTTTTACCAATCAAAGTGATGAAGAAGTGAGTGAATCTAATTTCAATCACAATGATAGACCTTATCATGAAAGAGAAAGGTCACGGCCTAACAATGACATTAAGGCTGACATTCCGGAGTATGATGGCAAACTCGATGCTGATGAGTTTGTAGAATGGCTTAGAACGGTGGAGAGAGTGTTTGAATACAAGCAAACACCGGAAGAAAAGAAGGTGAAAATTGTAGCCTTGAAGTTGAGAAAATATGCCTCAACTTGGTGGGCTAGCGTGTGTGCCAAAAGGGAAAGGCAAGACAAAGAGAAAGTGAGATCGTGGATCAAGATGAAGAAGTTGCTGAAACAAAAGTTTCTTCCCACATACTATGTGCAAGAAAACTTTTCCAAGTTCCACAACCTCGAACAAGGTACAAAATCAGTAGAAGAATATGCTAGGGAGTTTGAAGGGTTTGTCATGAAATGTGGAGTAGAGGAAGATGAACCTCAAACATTGGTGCGCTTTTTGGGAGGGCTTGACCCAAAAATAGCCAATGTGGCCGAACTACATCCTTACTCTACCCTTGAAGAGCTCATTATCTTAGCACATAAGATTGAGCAGCAACAAAAAGCAAGAGGCAAAAGTGAATCATCACGTTTTGCATCTCAAACCTCATTTCCCCAAAAAAAGCAAACATCCAATTTCCCACCTTTCAAACCCACGTCCAATCAGCCTACTTCTAAACCACCTTCACAAAACACCCAAGATTCCAACCCAAAACCAGCCCCAAGAAGATGTTTTCGGTGTCAAGGCCTTGGACATTTGGCTAGTGATTGTCCAAATAAAAGGATTGTCACTTTGATTGAGCATGAAGAGGAGGATGAATTAGAAAATGAAGTGGACAGCAACCTTGAGGAGAATGATGAGTATGCGTGTCTTGGACCAGACGAAGGAGAATGCTTGGTGGTTCGACGCACACTTAGCAATATGGTTGGCAAAGAAGGAAGTTTGCAACGTGAGTCAATCTTTCACACTCGTTGCACCATTGGTGGAAAGGTATGTACAATGATTATTGATGGAGGTAGTTGTACCAATGTAGCTTCACAAGTAATGATAGACAAGCTGAAACTTAAAACCGTTCCTCACCCTAAACCTTATGCGATTCAATGGTTAAATCATGGTAAAGGGATTCAAGTAACACAACAAGTCTTGTTATCATTTAGCATTGGTAAAACTTATGAAGAAGAATTGTGGTGTGATGTTATACCTATGGATGCATGTCATATTTTACTTGGTAGACCTTGGTTATTTGATAGGCGTGTGATACATGATGGGTATAAAAACACATATTCCTTCACTAAGGATGGACGGAAAATACTTCTTACCCCCCTAAACCTCAAAAACGATCACCCCATATCCACACCCCCTACTTACCTTACCACTCTCATAAAATCAGAATTGCATGAGTATAAAGCTCACAAACCATTCATTTTAAGCCAACTTGATGTCCCTTCCAAACCGTCACAAGAAGAGCCACACCCACTCCTCACCCCTCTTCTCAAAACCTTTTCCCATGTTTTCCCCGAAGACATTCCCCATGGCTTACCCCCAAAACGTGACATACAACACAAAATTGATCTTGTTCCCGGATCAATGCTCCCAAACAAACCAGCCTATGCAGCTTATGGCGTTACTCATGTTGCTAACTTGTTTTTCAATGAGATTGTTCGTTTACATGGTGTACCTAAATCCATGGTGAGTGATCGTGATCCGAAATTTCTAAGTCATTTTTGGCTTACATTATGGAGGAAGATGGGCACGAAATTGAACTTTAGCACTTCAAGTCATCCTCAAACAGATGGTCAAACCGAAGTGACTAATAGAACTTTGGGATCCTTGCTGCGGTCTTTGGCTACTAAACGTCCCAAGCAATGGGAAGAGATGCTTTACTATGATGAGTTTGAAGAGTTGCCGAGTTTGAGGGCAAACTCTTTTCAAGAAGGGGGGAATGTTGTAGCCAAGCCTAACAACTTGGTTATGGACATTTCGTTGGTTCAAGATGTAGCATCATGTTTTGGTGCTATGTATTCTATCCTTGGGCAGCAAGATATTCAACCCCTTGAATATCTTGTTGTTCTTATTAACTAAGTTTATTTTAGTTCTTTTATGCTTTGAATAACTTGTAAACTTTAGTCTTATTTTA
Organism: Chenopodium quinoa; assembly: GCF_001683475.1. Lineage (NCBI taxonomy): Eukaryota > Viridiplantae > Streptophyta > Magnoliopsida > Caryophyllales > Amaranthaceae > Chenopodium > Chenopodium quinoa. Next base: position 59,771 of record NW_018742274.1, on the reverse strand, counting down.
AGTTTGCAAATTAGTTGTGTTTCTTTAGTTCTTTTTAGCTGATTAAGGTTCGAAAGTGTAATGTCACATTCACATAAAGTTCAAGTACAAAATACATTACAAAGGCAGCCATTTAAGCTTGGGAAAGAAGCCTAGATTCCGAAACTAATTTGGAGGAATTTCAAGGCTTTAACTTGGGTGTTACAATCAGCATCAATGAGGAGTTACAAGCTTTCAATTGAGTCTTCAAGTGGCCGTTTACTTCAGCCAGCAACTGGTACATTCAAGAGGCGTCCAAGTACATCCTTGACCACATACATTCAAGCTTAATTCAAGGCTTGAAACAAGGAGGAGTTACACTTCACTTGCTGTTTGAATTGGGCGTGAAAAGGGGAGCTGTTTCATCTCCAAGCTGCTGCTTTGTGGGCGTGAATCAAGGGGGTGTTATACTCTCTTGTTTCTGATTTTATTTCACTCATAACTTGGAGGTTACAAACCGCCATTTGCTCTTGATGTATCTAGTTAAGTAAGGCTTCTTTTATTAATGTATCTAGGCTACAAAAACTGATATGTACTTAGTTTGGACGTGTAACAAGTGAGCTAAAAGCCACTTAATTCAGCTTGTACTTAAGATGTTTGCTCACTATAAATAGCAAGCAAATGTGAATGGAAAAATCAGATTATTGCAAACAAAAAAAAAGACTTGTCTTACATTCGTTTCTTGGATTAGAAACAAAACCTGAAATTCTTGGATTTGGAATTTCGTTTCCTTTGCTTAGTTAGCTAGTTTAGGCTACTAGTTGACTTGTGATCTTAGGAACCCAAAACGTTTCTTAGTGGTGTGACTTTATCTGAGAAGCTTTTGGTTCTTTAGCCTTATCTATCCCTTGGTTTATCCCTTGTGTATTTCGAGTGTTACTCCAAATATACAACATATTTGAATCAAATGAAAGTCAAATTCATTCAACAAAGCTAATTGAATCAAATGAAAGTCAAATTCATTCAACAAAGCTAATTGAATCAAATAAAAGTCAAACACATTCAAACAAAGCTAGTTGAATCAAATGAAAGTCAAGCACATTCAAACAAAGCTATTTTAATCAAATGAGAGTCAAATACATTCTACAAAGCTAATTGAATCAAATAAAAGTCAAACACATTCAAACAAAGCTAATTGAATCAAATGAAAGTCAAATACATTCAACAAAGCTAATTGAATCAAATGAAAGTCAAACACATTCAAACAAAGCTAATTGAATCAAATGAAAGTCAAGCACATTCAAACAAAGCTATTTTAATCGAATGAAAGTCAATTACATTCTACAAAGCTAATTGAATCAAATGAAAGTCAAACACATTCAAACAAAGCTATTTGAATCAAATGAAAGTCAAACACATTCAAACAAAGCTATTTGAATCAAATGAGAGTCAAATACATTAAAACAAAGCTAATTAAATCTAATAAAAGTCTAATACATTCTACAAAGCTAATTGAATTAAATTAAAGTCAAACACATTCAAACAAAGCTAATTGAATCAAATGAAAGTCAAACACATTCAAACAAAGCTAATTAAATCAAATGAAAGTCAAGCACATTCTAACAAAGCTATTTTAATCAAATGAAAGTCAAATACATTCTACAAAGCTAATTGAATCAAATGAAAGTAAAACACATTCAAACAAAGCTATTTGAATCAAATGAAAGTCAAACACATTCAAACAAAGCTATTTGAATCAAATGAGAGTCAAATAAATTTAAACAAAGCTAATTAAATCAAATAAAAGTAAAATACATTCTACAAAGGTAATTGAATCAAATGAAAGTCAAACACATTCAAACAAAGCCTTTTAAATCAAATGAAAGTCAAACACATTCAAAAAAGCTTTTTAATTTAAATGAAAGTCAAACACATTCAAACAAAGCTATATAAATCAAATGAAAGTGAAATGTGTTCTACAAAGCAAATTGAATTAAATGAAATTCAAACACATTCAAACAAAGCTATTTGAATCAAATGACAGTCTAACACATTCTACAAAGCTATTTGAATCAATTGAAAGTCAAACACATTCAAACAAAGCTATTTGAATCAAATGAAAGTCAAACACATTCAAACAAAGCTAATTGAATCAAATGAAAGTCAAAAACATTCAAACAAAGCTATTTGAATCAAATGAAAGTCAAATACATTCTACAAAGCAAATTGAAACAAATGAAAGTCAAACACAGTCAAACAAAGTTATTTGACTCAAATGAAAGTCAAATACATTCTACAAAGCTAATTGAATCAAATGAAAGTCAAACACATTCAAACAAAGCTATTTGAATCAAATGTAAGTCGAATACGTTCTACAAAGCTAATTGTATCAAATGAAAGTCAAACGCAATCAAATAAAGCTACTTGAATCAAATGAAAGTCAAATTCATTCAACAAAGCTAATTGAATCAAATGAAAGTCAAATTCATTCAACAAAGCTAATTGAATCAAATAAAAGTCAAACACATTCAAACAAAGCTAATTGAATCAAATGAAAGTCAAGCACATTCAAACAAAGCTATTTTAATCAAATGAAGGTCAAATACATTCTACAAAGCTAATTGAATCAAATGAAAGTCAAACACATTCAAACAAAGCTATTTGAATCAAATGAAAGTCAAACACATTCAAACAAAGCTATTTGAATCAAATGAGAGTCAAATACATTCAAACAAAGCTAATTAAATCAAATAAAAGTCTAATACATTCTACAAAGCCAATTGAATTAAATTAAAGTCAAACACATTCAAACAAAGCTAATTGAATCAAATGAAAGTCAAACACATTCAAACAAAGATTTCGAATCAAATGAAAGTCAAATACATTCTACAAAGCTAATTGAATCAAATGAAAGTCAAACACATTCAAACAAAGCTATTTTAATTAAATGAATGTCAAATATATTCTACAAAGCTAATTGAATTAAATGAAAGTCAAACACATTCAAACAAAGCTACTTGAAGAAAATAAAAGTCAAATACATTCTACAAAGCAAATTGAAACAAATGAAACTCAAACACAATCAAACAAAGTTATTTGACTCAAATGAAAGTCAAATACATTCTACAAAGCTAATTGAATCAAATGAAAGTCAAACACATTCAAACAAAGCTATTTGAATCAAATGTATGTCAAATACGTTCTACAAAGCTAATTGTATCAAATGAAAGTCAAACGCAATCAAATAAAGCTATTTGAGTCAAATGAAAGTCAAACACATTCAAACAAAGTTGTTTAAATTAAATTAAAGTGAAATGTATGCTACAAAGCTAATTGAATCAAATGAAAGTTAAACGCGTTCAAACAAACCTATTTTAATCAAATGAGAGTCAAATACATTCTACAAAGCTAATTGAATCAAATGAAAGTCAAACACATTCCAACAAAGCTAATTGAATCAAATGAAAGTCAAATACATTCAACAAAGCTAATTGAATCAAATGAAAGTCAAACACATTCAAACAAAGCTAATTGAATCAAATGAAAGTCAAGCACATTCAAACAAAGCTATTTTAATCAAATGAAAGTCAAATACATTCTACCAAGCTAATTGAATCAAATGAAAGTAAAACACATTCAAACAAAGCTATTTCAATCAAATGAAAGTCAAACACATTCAAACAAAGCTATTTGAATCAAATGAGAGTCAAATAAATTTAAACAAAGCTAATTAAATCAAATAAAAGTAAAATACATTCTACAAAGCTAATTGAATCAAATGAAAGTCAAACACATTCAAACAAAGCCTTTTAAATCAAATGAAAGTCAAACACATTTAAAAAAGCTTTTTAATTTAAATGAAAGTCAAACACATTCAAACAAAGCTATATAAATCAAATGAAAGTGAAATGTGTTCTACAAAGCAAATTGAATTAAATGAAATTCAAACACATTCAAACAAAGCTATTTGAATCAAATGACAGTCAAACACATTCTACAAAGCTATTTGAATCAACTGAAAATCAAACACATTCAGACAAAGCTATTTGAATCAAATGAAAGTCAAACACATTCAAACAAAGCTAATTGAATCAAATGAAAGTCAAAAACATTCAAAAAAAGCTATTTGAATCAAATGAAAGTCAAATACATTCTACAAAGCAAATTGAAACAAATGAAAGTCAAACACAGTCAAACAAAGTTATTTGACTCAAATGAAAGTCAAATACATTCTACAAAGCTAATTGAATCAAATGAAAGTCAAACATATTCAAACAAAGCTATTTGAATCAAATGTAAGTTGAATACGTTCTACCAAGCTAATTGTATCAAATGAAAGTCAAACGCAATCAAATAAAGCTATTTGAATCAAATGAAAGTCAAATTCATTCAACAAAGCTAATTGAATCAAATGAAAGTCAAATTCATTCAACAAAGCTAATTGAATCAAATAAAAGTCAAACACATTCAAACAAAGCTAATTGAATCAAATGAAAGTCAAGCACATTCAAACAAAGCTATTTTAATCAAATGAAAGTCAAATACATTCTACCAAGCTAATTGAATCAAATGAAAGTAAAACACATTCAAACAAAGCTATTTGAATCAAATGTAAGTCGAATACGTTCTACAAAGCTAATTGTATCAAATGAAAGTCAAATACAAAAACAAAGCTAATTAAATCAAATAAAAGTCAAATACATTCAACAAAGCAAATTGAATCAAATGAAAGTCAAACACATTCAACTAAAGCTAATTGAATCAAATGAAAGTCAAACATATTCAAACAAAGCTATTTTAATCAAATGAATGTCAAACACATTCAAAAAAAGCTTTTTAATTTAAATGAAAGTCAAACAAATTCAAACAAAGCTATATAAATCAAATGAAGTGAAATGCATTCTACAAAGCAAATTAATCTAAATAAAATTCAAACACATTCAAACAAAGCTATTTGAATCAAATGACAGTCAAACACATTCTACAAAGCTAATTGAATCAATTGAAAGTCAAACACATTCAAACAAAGCTATTTGAATCAAATTAAAGTCAAACACATTCAAACAAAGCTATTTGAATCAAATGAGAGTCAAATAAATTTAAACAAAGCTAATTAAATCAAATAAAAGTAAAATACATTCTACAAAGCTAATTGAATCAAATGAAAGTAAAACACATTCAAACAAAGCCTTTTAAATCAAATGAAAGTTAAACACATTCAAAAAAGCTTTTTAATTTAAATGAAAGTCAAACACATTCAAACAAAGCTATATAAATCAAATGAAAGTGAAATGTGTTCTACAAAGCAAATTGAATTAAATGAAATTCAAACACATTCAAACAAAGCTATTTGAATCAAATGACAGTCAAATACATTCTACAAAGCTAATTGAATCAAATGAAGGTCAAAAACATTCAAACAAAGCTATTTGAATCAAATGAAAGTCAAATACATTCTACAAAGCAAATTGAAACAATTGAAAGTCAAACACAGTCAAACAAAGTTATTTGACTCAAATGAAAGTCAAATACATTCTACAAAGCTAATTGAATCAAATGAAAGTCAAACACATTCAAACAAAGCTATTTGAATCAAATGTAAGTCGAATACGTTCTACAAAGCTAATTGTATCAAATGAAAGTCAAACGCAATCAAATAAAGCTATTTGAATCAAATGAAAGTCAAATTCATTCAACAAAGCTAATTGAATCAAATGAAAGTCAAATTCATTCAACAAAGCTAATTGAATCAAATAAAAGTCAAACATATTCAAACAAAGCTAATTGAATCAAATGAAAGTCAAGCACATTCAAACAAAGCTATTTTAATCAAATGAGAGTCAAATACATTCTACAAAGCTAATTGAATCAAATAAAAGTCAAACACATTCAAACAAAGCTAATTGAATCAAATGAAAGTCAAATACATTCAACAAAGCTAATTGAATCAAATAAAAGTCTAATACATTCTACAAAGCCAATTGAATTAAATTAAAGTCAAACACATTCAAACAAAGCTAATTGAATCAAATGAAAGTCAAACACATTCAAACAAAGATTTCGAATCAAATGAATGTCAAATACATTCTACAAAGCTAATTGAATCAAATGAAAGTCAAACACATTCAAACAAAGCTATTTTAATTAAATGAATGTCAAATATATTCTACAAAGCTAATTGAATTAAATGAAAGTCAAACACATTCAAACAAAGCTACTTGAAGAAAATAAAAGTCAAATACATTCTAAAAAGCAAATTGAAACAAATGAAAGTCAAACACAATCAAACAAAGTTATTTGACTCAAATGAAAGTCAAATACATTCTACAAAGCTAATTGAATCAAATGAAAGTCAAACACATTCAAACAAAGCTATTTGAATCAAATGTATGTCAAATACGTTCTACAAAGCTAATTGTATCAAATGAAAGTCAAACGCAATCAAATAAAGTTATTTGAGTCAAATGAAAGTCAAACACATTCAAACAAAGTTGTTTAAATTAAATTAAAGTGAAATGTATGCTATAAAGCTAATTGAATCAAATGAAAGTTAAACGCATTCAAACAAACCTATTTGAATCAAATGAGAGTCAAATACATTCTACAAAGCTAATTGAATCAAATGAAAGTCAAACACATTCCAACAAAGCTAATTGAATCAAATGAAAGTCAAATACATTCAACAAAGCTAATTGAATCAAATGAAAGTCAAACACATTCAAACAAAGCTAATTAAATCAAATGAAAGTCAAGCACATTCAAACAAAGCTATTTTAATCAAATGAAAGTCAAATACATTCTACCAAGCTAATTGAATCAAATGAAAGTAAAACACATTCAAACAAAGCTATTTTAATCAAATGAAAGTCAAACACATTCAAACAAAGCTATTTGAATCAAATAAGAGTCAAATACAAAAACAAAGCTAATTAAATCAAATAAAAGTCAAATACATTCAACAAAGAAAATTGAATCAAATGAAAGTCAAACACATTCAACTAAAGCTAATTGAATCAAATGAAAGTCAAACATATTCAAACAAAGCTATTTTAATCAAATGAATGTCAAACACATTCAAAAAAAGCTTTTTAATTTAAATGAAAGTCAAACAAATTCAAACAAAGCTATATAAATCAAATGAAGTGAAATGCATTCTACAAAGCAAATTAATCTAAATAAAATTCAAACACATTCAAACAAAGCTATTTGAATCAAATGACAGTCAAACACATTCTACAAAGCTAATTGAATCAATTGAAAGTCAAACACATTCAAACAAAGCTATTTGAATCAAATTAAAGTCAAACACATTCAAACAAAGCTATTTGAATCAAATGAGAGTCAAATAAATTTAAACAAAGCTAATTAAATCAAATAAAAGTAAAATACATTCTACAAAGCTAATTGAATCAAATGAAAGTCAAACACATTCAAACAAAGCCTTTTAAATCAAATGAAAGTCAAACACATTCAAAAAAGCTTTTTAATTTAAATGAAAGTCAAACACATTCAAACAAAGCTATATAAATCAAATGAAAGTGAAATGTGTTCTACAAAGCAAATTGAATTAAATGAAATTCAAACACATTCAAACAAAGCTATTTGAATTAAATGACAGTCAAATACATTCTACAAAGCTAATTGAATCAAATGAAAGTCAAAAACATTCAAACAAAGCTATTTGAATCAAATGAAAGTCAAATACATTCTACAAAGCAAATTGAAACAAATGAAAGTCAAACACAGTCAAACAAAGTTATTTGACTCAAATGAAAGTCAAATACATTCTACAAAGCTAATTGAATCAAATGAAAGTCAAACACATTCAAACAAAGCTATTTGAATCAAATGTAAGTCGAATACGTTCTACAAAGCTAATTGTATCAAATGAAAGTCAAACGCAATCAAATAAAGCTATTTGAATCAAATGAAAGTCAAATTCATTCAACAAAGCTAATTGAATCAAATGAAAGTCAAATTCATTCAACAAAGCTAATTGAATCAAATAAAAGTCAAACACATTCAAACAAAGCTAATTGAATCAAATGAAAGTCAAGCACATTCAAACAAAGCTATTTTAATCAAATGAGAGTCAAATACATTCTACAAAGCTAATTGAATCAAATAAAAGTCAAACACATTCAAACAAAGCTAATTGAATCAAATGAAAGTCAAATACATTCAACAAAGCTAATTGAATCAAATGAAAGTCAAACACATTCAAACAAATCTAATTGAATCAAATGAAAGTCAAGCACATTCAAACAAAGCTATTTTAATCGAATGAAAGTCAATTACATTCAAACAAAGCTAATTGAATCAAATGAGAGTCAAATACATTCAAACAAAGCTATTTGAATCAAATAAAAGTCTAATACATTCTACAAAGCCAATTGAATTAAATTAAAGTCAAACACATTCTAACAAAGCTAATTGAATCAAATGAAAGTCAAACACATTCAAACAAAGATTTCGAATCAAATGAAAGTCAAATACATTCTACAAAGCTAATTGAATCAAATGAAAGTCAAACACATTCAAACAAAGCTATTTTAATTAAATGAATGTCAAATATATTCTACAAAGCTAATTGAATTAAATGAAAGTCAAACACATTCAAACAAAGCTACTTGAAGAAAATAAAAGTCAAATACATTCTACAAAGCAAATTGAAACAAATGAAAGTCAAACACAATCAAACAAAGTTATTTGACTCAAATGAAAGTCAAATACATTCTACAAAGCTAATTGATTCAAATGAAAGTCAAACACATTCAAACAAAGCTATTTGAATCAAATGTAAGTCAAATACGTTCTACAAAGCTAATTGTATCAAATGAAAGTCAAACGCAATCAAATAAAGCTATTTGAGTCAAATGAAAGTCAAACACATTCAAACAAAGTTGTTTAAATTAAATTAAAGTGAAATGTATGCTACAAAGCTAATTGAATCAAATGAAAGTTAAACGCATTCAAACAAACCTATTTGAATCAAATGAGAGTCAAATACATTCTACAAAGCTAATTGAACCAAATGAAAGTCAAACACATTCCAACAAAGCTAATTGAATCAAATGAAAGTCAAATACATTCAACAAAGCTAATTGAATCAAATGAAAGTCAAACACATTCAAACAAAGCTAATTGAATCAAATGAAAGTCAAGCACATTCAAACAAAGCTATTTTAATCAAATGAAAGTCAAATACATTCTACCAAGCTAATTGAATCAAATGAAAGTAAAACATATTCAAACAAAGCTATTTCAATCAAATGAAAGTCAAACACATTCAAACAAAGCTATTTGAATCAAATGAGAGTCAAATACAAAAACAAAGCTAATTAAATCAAATAAAAGTCAAATACATTCAACAAAGCAAATTGAATCAAATGAAAGTCAAACACATTCAACTAAAGCTAATTGAATCAAATGAAAGTCAAACATATTCAAACAAAGCTATTTTAATCTAATGAATGTCAAACACATTCAAAAAAAGCTTTTTAATTTAAATGAAAGTCAAACACTAATTGAATCAAACGAAAGTATAATTCATTCAACAAAGCTAATTGAATCAAATGAAAGTATAATTCATTCAACAAAGCTAATTGAATCAAATAAAAGTCAAACACATTCAAAACAAGCTAATTGAATTTAACGAAAGTCAAACACATTCAAACAAAGCTTTCGAATCAAGTGAAAGTCAAATACATTCTACAAAGCTAATTGTATCAAATGAAAGTCAAACACATTCAAACAAAGCTATTTGAATCAAATGAAAGTGAAATGCATTCTACAAAGCTATTTGAATCAAATGAGAGTCAAATACATTCAAACAAAGCTAATTAAATCGTATACAAGTCAAATACATTCTACAAAGCTAATTGAATCAAATGAAAGTCAAACAAATTCAAACAAAGCTAATTGAATCAACTGAAAGTCAAATACATTCAACAAAGCAAATTGAATCAAATGAAAGTGAAACACATTCAACTAAAGCTAATTGAATCAAATGAAAGTCAAACATATTCAAACAAAGCTATTTTAATCAAATGAATGTCAAATACGTTCAACAAAGCTAATTGTATCAAATGAAAGTCAAACACATTCAAATAAAGCTATTTGAATCAAATGAAAGTCAAACGCATTCAAACAAAGTTATTTAAATCAAATGAAAGTGAAATGCATTCTACAAAGATAATTGAATCAAATGAAAGTTAAACGCATTCAAACAAAGCTATTTGAATCAAATGAGAGTCTAATACATTCTACAAAGCTAATTGAATCAAATGAAAGTCAAACTCATTCAAACAAAGCTAATTGAATCAAATGAAAGTCAAACACATTTAAACAAAGCTAATTGAATCAAATGAAAGTCAAATTCATTCAACAAAGCTAATTTAATCAAATAAAAGTCAAACACATTCAAACAAAGCTAATTGAATCAAATGAAAGTCAAGCACATTCAAACAAAGCTATTTTAATGAAATGAAAGTCAAATACATTCTACAAAGCTAATTGAATCAAATGAAAGTCAAACACATTCAAACAAAGCTATTTGAATAAAATGAATGTCAAATACATTCTACAAAACAAATTGAAACAAATGAAAGTCAAACATAGTCAAACAAAGTTATTTAAAATCAATTGAAAGTCAAATACATTCTACAAAGCTAATTAAATCAAATGAAAGTCAAACACATTCAAACAAAGCTATTTGAATCAAATGAAAGTCAAATACGTTCCACAAAGCTAATTGTATCAAATGAAAGTCAAACGCAATCAAATAAAGCTATTTGAGTCAAATGAAAGTCAAACACATTCAATCAAAGTTGTTTAAATTAAATGAAAGTGAAATGTATTCTACAAAGCTAATTGAATCAAATGAAAGTTAAACGCATTCAAACAAAGCTATTTGAATCAAATGAGAGTCAAATACATTCTACAAAGCTAATTGAATCAACTGAAAGTCAAATAAATTCAACAAAGCAAATTGAATCAAATGAAAGTCAAACACATTCAACTAAAGCTAATTGAATCAAATGAAAGTCAAACATATTCAAACAAAGCTATTTTAATCAAATGAATGTCAAATACGTTCAACAAAGCTAATTGTATCAAATGAAAGTCAAACACATTCAAATAAAGCTATTTGAATCAAATGAAAGTCAAACGCATTCAAACAAAGTTATTTAAATCAAATGAAAGTGAAATGCATTCTACAAAGATAATTGAATCAAATGAAAGTTAAACGCATTCAAACAAAGCTATTTGAATCAAATGAGAGTCTAATACATTCTACAAAGCTAATTGAATCAAATGAAAGTCAAACACATTTAAACAAAGCTAATTGAATCAAATGAAAGTCAAATTCATTCAACAAAGCTAATTGAATCAAATAAAAGTCAAACACATTCAAAACAAGCTAATTGAATTTAACGAAAGTCAGACACATTCAAACAAAGCTTTCGAATCAAGTGAAAGTCAAATACATTCTACAAAGCTAATTGTATCAAATGAAAGTCAAACACATTCAAACAAAGCTATTTGAATCAAATGAAAGTGAAATGCATTCTACAAAGCTATTTGAATCAAATGAGAGTCAAATACATTCAAACAAAGCTAATTAAATCGTATAAAAGTCAAATACATTCTACAAAGCTAATTGAATCAAATGAAAGTCAAACAAATTCAAACAAAGCTAATTGAATCAACTGAAAGTCAAATACATTCAACAAAGCAAATTGAATCAAATGAAAGTGAAACACATTCAACTAAAGCTAATTGAATCAAATGAAAGTCAAACATATTCAAACAAAGCTATTTTAATCAAATGAATGTCAAATACGTTCAACAAAGCTAATTGTATCAAATGAAAGTCAAACACATTCAAATAAAGCTATTTGAATCAAATGAAAGTCAAACGCATTCAAACAAAGTTATTTAAATCAAATGAAAGTGAAATGCATTCTACAAAGATAATTGAATCAAATGAAAGTTAAACGCATTCAAACAAAGCTATTTGAATCAAATGAGAGTCTAATACATTCTACAAAGCTAATTGAATCAAATGAAAGTCAAACTCATTCAAACAAAGCTAATTGAATCAAATGAAAGTCAAACACATTTAAACAAAGCTAATTGAATCAAATGAAAGTCAAATTCATTCAACAAAGCTAATTTAATCAAATAAAAGTCAAACACATTCAAACAAAGCTAATTGAATCAAATGAAAGTCAAGCACATTCAAACAAAGCTATTTTAATGAAATGAAAGTCAAATACATTCTACAAAGCTAATTGAATCAAATGAAAGTCAAACACATTCAAACAAAGCTATTTGAATAAAATGAAAGTCAAATACATTCTACAAAACAAATTGAAACAAATGAAAGTCAAACATAGTCAAACAAAGTTATTTAAAATCAATTGAAAGTCAAATACATTCTACAAAGCTAATTAAATCAAATGAAAGTCAAACACATTCAAACAAAGCTATTTGAATCAAATGAAAGTCAAATACGTTCCACAAAGCTAATTGTATCAAATGAAAGTCAAACGCAATCAAATAAAGCTATTTGAGTCAAATGAAAGTCAAACACATTCAAACAAAGTTGTTTAAATTAAATGAAAGTGAAATGTATTCTACAAAGCTAATTGAATCAAATGAAAGTTAAACGCATTCAAACAAAGCTATTTGAATCAAATGAGAGTCAAATACATTCTACAAAGCTAATTGAATCAACTGAAAGTCAAATAAATTCAACAAAGCAAATTGAATCAAATGAAAGTCAAACACATTCAACTAAAGCTAATTGAATCAAATGAAAGTCAAACATATTCAAACAAAGCTATTTTAATCAAATGAATGTCAAATACGTTCAACAAAGCTAATTGTATCAAATGAAAGTCAAACACATTCAAATAAAGCTATTTGAATCAAATGAAAGTCAAACGCATTCAAACAAAGTTATTTAAATCAAATGAAAGTGAAATGCATTCTACAAAGATAATTGAATCAAATGAAAGTTAAACGCATTCAAACAAAGCTATTTGAATCAAATGAGAGTCTAATACATTCTACAAAGCTAATTGAATCAAATGAAAGTCAAACACATTTAAACAAAGCTAATTGAATCAAATGAAAGTCAAATTCATTCAACAAAGCTAATTGAATCAAATAAAAGTCAAACACATTCAAAACAAGCTAATTGAATTTAACGAAAGTCAGACACATTCAAACAAAGCTTTCGAATCAAGTGAAAGTCAAATACATTCTACAAAGCTAATTGTATCAAATGAAAGTCAAACACATTCAAACAAAGCTATTTGAATCAAATGAAAGTGAAATGCATTCTACAAAGCTATTTGAATCAAATGAGAGTCAAATACATTCAAACAAAGCTAATTAAATCGTATAAAAGTCAAATACATTCTACAAAGCTAATTAAATCAAATGAAAGTCATACAAATTCAAACAAAGCTAATTGAATCAACTGAAAGTCAAATACATTCAACAAAGCAAATTGAATCAAATGAAAGTGAAACACATTCAACTAAAGCTAATTGAATCAAATGAAAGTCAAACAGATTCAAACAAAGCTATTTTAATCAAATGAATGTCAAATACGTTCAACAAAGCTAATTGTATCAAATGAAAGTCAAACACATTCAAATAAAGCTATTTGAATCAAATGAAAGTCAAACGCATTCAAACAAAGTTATTTAAATCAAATGAAAGTGAAATGCATTCTACAAAGATAATTGAATCAAATGAAAGTTAAACGCATTCAAACAAAGCTATTTGAATCAAATGAGAGTCTAATACATTCTACAAAGCTAATTGAATCAAATGAAAGTCAAACTCATTCAAACAAAGCTAATTGAATCAAATGAAAGTCAAACACATTTAAACAAAGCTAATTGAATCAAATGAAAGTCAAATTCATTCAACAAAGCTAATTTAATCAAATAAAAGTCAAACACATTCAAACAAAGCTAATTGAATCAAATGAAAGTCAAACACATTCAAACAAAGCTATTTTAATGAAATGAAAGTCAAATACATTCTACAAAGCTAATTGAATCAAATGAAAGTCAAACACATTCAAACAAAGCTATTTGAATAAAATGAAAGTCAAATACATTCTACAAAACAAATTGAAACAAATGAAAGTCAAACATAGTCAAACAAAGTTATTTAAAATCAATTGAAAGTCAAATACATTCTACAAAGCTAATTAAATCAAATGAAAGTCAAACACATTCAAACAAAGCTATTTGAATCAAATGAAAGTCAAATACGTTCCACAAAGCTAATTGTATCAAATGAAAGTCAAACGCAATCAAATAAAGCTATTTGAGTCAAATGAAAGTCAAACACATTCAAACAAAGTTGTTTAAATTAAATGAAAGTGAAATGTATTCTACAAAGCTAATTGAATCAAATGAAAGTTAAACGCATTCAAACAAAGCTATTTGAATCAAATGAGAGTCAAATACATTCTACAAAGCTAATTGAATCAACTGAAAGTCAAATAAATTCAACAAAGCAAATTGAATCAAATGAAAGTCAAACACATTCAACTAAAGCTAATTGAATCAAATGAAAGTCAAACATATTCAAACAAAGCTATTTTAATCAAATGAATGTCAAATACGTTCAACAAAGCTAATTGTATCAAATGAAAGTCAAACACATTCAAATAAAGCTATTTGAATCAAATGAAAGTCAAACGCATTCAAACAAAGTTATTTAAATCAAATGAAAGTGAAATGCATTCTACAAAGATAATTGAATCAAATGAAAGTTAAACGCATTCAAACAAAGCTATTTGAATCAAATGAGAGTCTAATACATTCTACAAAGCTAATTGAATCAAATGAAAGTCAAACACATTTAAACAAAGCTAATTGAATCAAATGAAAGTCAAATTCATTCAACAAAGTTAATTGAATCAAATAAAAGTCAAACACATTCAAAACAAGCTAATTGAATTTAACGAAAGTCAGACACATTCAAACAAAGCTTTCGAATCAAGTGAAAGTCAAATACATTCTACAAAGCTAATTGTATCAAATGAAAGTCAAACACATTCAAACAAAGCTATTTGAATCAAATGAAAGTGAAATGCATTCTACAAAGCTATTTGAATCAAATGAGAGTCAAATACATTCAAACAAAGCTAATTAAATCGTATAAAAGTCAAATACATTCTACAAAGCTAATTGAATCAAATGAAAGTCAAACAAATTCAAACAAAGCTAATTGAATCAACTGAAAGTCAAATACATTCAACAAAGCAAATTGAATCAAATGAAAGTGAAACACATTCAACTAAAGCTAATTGAATCAAATGAAAGTCAAACATATTCAAACAAAGCTATTTTAATCAAATGAATGTCAAATACGTTCAACAAAGCTAATTGTATCAAATGAAAGTCAAACACATTCAAATAAAGCTATTTGAATCAAATGAAAGTCAAACGCATTCAAACAAAGTTATTTAAATCAAATGAAAGTGAAATGCATTCTACAAAGATAATTGAATCAAATGAAAGTTAAACGCATTCAAACAAAGCTATTTGAATCAAATGAGAGTCTAATACATTCTACAAAGCTAATTGAATCAAATGAAAGTCAAACTCATTCAAACAAAGCTAATTGAATCAAATGAAAGTCAAACACATTTAAACAAAGCTAATTGAATCAAATGAAAGTCAATTCATTCAACAAAGCTAATTTAATCAAATAAAAGTCAAACACATTCAAACAAAGCTAATTGAATCAAATGAAAGTCAAGCACATTCAAACAAAGCTATTTTAATGAAATGAAAGTCAAATACATTCTACAAAGCTAATTGAATCAAATGAAAGTCAAACACATTAAACAAAGCTATTTGAATAAAATGAAAGTCAAATACATTCTACAAAACAAATTGAAACAAATGAAAGTCAAACATAGTCAAACAAAGTTATTTAAAATCAATTGAAAGTCAAATACATTCTACAAAGCTAATTAAATCAAATGAAAGTCAAACACATTCAAACAAAGCTATTTGAATCAAATGAAAGTCAAATACGTTCCACAAAGCTAATTGTATCAAATGAAAGTCAAACGCAATCAAATAAAGCTATTTGAGTCAAATGAAAGTCAAACACATTCAAACAAAGTTGTTTAAATTAAATGAAAGTGAATGTATTCTACAAAGCTAATTGAATCAAATGAAAGTTAAACGCATTCAAACAAAGCTATTTGAATCAAATGAGAGTCAAATACATTCTACAAAGCTAATTGAATCAACTGAAAGTCAAATACATTCAACAAAGCAAATTGAATCAAATGAAAGTCAAACACATTCAACTAAAGCTAATTGAATCAAATGAAAGTCAAACATATTCAAACAAAGCTATTTTAATCAAATGAATGTCAAATACGTTCAACAAAGCTAATTGTATCAAATGAAAGTCAAACACATTCAAATAAAGCTATTTGAATCAAATGAAAGTCAAACGCATTCAAACAAAGTTATTTAAATCAAATGAAAGTGAAATGCATTCTACAAAGATAATTGAATCAAATGAAAGTTAAACGCATTCAAACAAAGCTATTTGAATCAAATGAGAGTCTAATACAATCTACTAAGCTAATTGAATCAAATGAAAGTCAAACACATTTAAACAAAGCTAATTGAATCAAATGAAAGTCAAATTCATTCAACAAAGCTAATTGAATCAAATAAAAGTCAAACACATTCAAAACAAGCTAATTGAATTTAACGAAAGTCAGACACATTCAAACAAAGCTTTTCGAATCAAGTGAAAGTCAAATACATTCTACAAAGCTAATTGAATCAAATGAAAGTTAAACGCATTCAAACAAACTATTGAATCAAATGAGAGTCAAATACATTTACAAAGCTAATTGAACCAAATGAAAGTCAAACACATTCAACAAAGCTAATTGAATCAAATGAAAGTCAAATACATTCAACAAAGCTAATTGAATCAAATGAAAGTCAAACACATTCAAACAAAGCTAATTGAATCAAATGAAAGTCAAGCACATTCAAACAAAGCTATTTAATCAAATGAAAAAATACATTCTACAAGCTAATTGAATCAAATGAAATAAAATATTCAAAAAAATTTCAATAAAAAAAAAACACATTCAAACAAAGTATTTGAATCAAATGAGAGTCAAAAAAAAAAATAAAAATCAAATAAAACAAATACATTCAACAAAGCAAATTGAATCAAATGAAAGTCAAACACATTCAACTAAAGCTAATTGAATCAAATGAAAGTCAAACATATAAACAAAGCTATTTAATTAAGAATAAACACATTCAAAAAAAGCTTTTAATTTAAATGAAAGTCAAACACAATTGAATCAAACGAAAGTATAATTATAACAAAGCTAATTAATCAAATGAAAGTAAATTATTCAACAAAGCTAATTGAATAAATAAAAAAAAAATCAAAACAAGCTAATTGAATTTAACGAAAGTCAAACACATTCAAACAAAGCTTCGAATCAAGTGAAAGTCAAATACATTCTACAAAGCTAATTGTATCAAATGAAAGTCAAACACATTCAAACAAAGCTATTTGAATCAAATGAAAGTGAAATGCATTCTACAAAGCTATTTGAATCAAATGAGAGTCAAATACATTCAAACAAAGCTAATTAAATCGTATAAAAGTCAAATACATTCTACAAAGCTAATTGAATCAAATGAAAGTCAAACAAATTCAAACAAAGCTAATTGAATCAACTGAAAGTCAAATACATTCAACAAAGCAAATTGAATCAAATGAAAGTGAAACACATTCAACTAAAGCTAATTGAATCAAATGAAAGTCAAACATATTCAAACAAAGCTATTTTAATCAAATGAATGTCAAATACGTTCAACAAAGCTAATTGTATCAAATGAAAGTCAAACACATTCAAATAAAGCTATTTGAATCAAATGAAAGTCAAACGCATTCAAACAAAGTTATTTAAATCAAATGAAAGTGAAATGCATTCTACAAAGATAATTGAATCAAATGAAAGTTAAACGCATTCAAACAAAGCTATTTGAATCAAATGAGAGTCTAATACATTCTACAAAGCTAATTGAATCAAATGAAAGTCAAACTCATTCAAACAAAGCTAATTGAATCAAATGAAAGTCAAACACATTTAAACAAAGCTAATTGAATCAAATGAAAGTCAAATTCATTCAAACAAAGCTAATTTAATCAAATAAAAGTCAAACACATTCAAACAAAGCTAATTGAATCAAATGAAAGTCAAGCACATTCAAACAAAGCTATTTTAATGAAATGAAAGTCAAATACATTCTACAAAGCTAATTGAATCAAATGAAAGTCAAACACATTCAAACAAAGCTATTTGAATAAAATGAAAGTCAAATACATTCTACAAAACAAATTGAAACAAATGAAAGTCAAACATAGTCAAACAAAGTTATTTAAAATCAATTGAAAGTCAAATACATTCTACAAAGCTAATTAAATCAAATGAAAGTCAAACACATTCAAACAAAGCTATTTGAATCAAATGAAAGTCAAATACGTTCCACAAAGCTAATTGTATCAAATGAAAGTCAAACGCAATCAAATAAAGCTATTTGAGTCAAATGAAAGTCAAACACATTCAAACAAAGTTGTTTAAATTAAATGAAAGTGAAATGTATTCTACAAAGCTAATTGAATCAAATGAAAGTTAAACGCATTCAAACAAAGCTATTTGAATCAAATGAGAGTCAAATACATTCTACAAAGCTAATTGAATCAACTGAAAGTCAGAATAAATTCAACAAAGCAAATTGAATCAAATGAAAGTCAAACACATTCAACTAAAGCTAATTGAATCAAATGAAAGTCAAACATATTCAAACAAAGCTATTTTAATCAAATGAATGTCAAATACGTTCAACAAAGCTAATTGTATCAAATGAAAGTCAAACACATTCAAATAAAGCTATTTGAATCAAATGAAAGTCAAACGCATTCAAACAAAGTTATTTAAATCAAATGAAAGTGAAATGCATTCTACAAAGATAATTGAATCAAATGAAAGTTAAACGCATTCAAACAAAGCTATTTGAATCAAATGAGAGTCTAATACATTCTACAAAGCTAATTGAATCAAATGAAAGTCAAACACATTTAAACAAAGCTAATTGAATCAAATGAAAGTCAAATTCATTCAACAAAGCTAATTGAATCAAATAAAAGTCAAACACATTCAAAACAAGCTAATTGAATTTAACGAAAGTCAGACACATTCAAACAAAGCTTTCGAATCAAGTGAAAGTCAAATACATTCTAACAAAGCTAATTGTATCAAATGAAAGTCAAACACATTCAAACAAAGCTATTTGAATCAAATGAAAGTGAAATGCATTCTACAAAGCTATTTGAATCAAATGAGAGTCAAATACATTCAAACAAAGCTAATTAAATCGTATAAAAGTCAAATACATTCTACAAAGCTAATTGAATCAAATGAAAGTCAAACAAATTCAAACAAAGCTAATTGAATCAACTGAAAGTCAAATACATTCAACAAAGCAAATTGAATCAAATGAAAGTGAAACACATTCAACTAAAGCTAATTGAATCAAATGAAAGTCAAACATATTCAAACAAAGCTATTTTAATCAAATGAATGTCAAATACGTTCAACAAAGCTAATTGTATCAAATGAAAGTCAAACACATTCAAATAAAGCTATTGAATCAAATGAAAGTCAAACGCATTCAAACAAAGTTATTTAAATCAAATGAAAGTGAAATGCATTCTACAAAGATAATTGAATCAAATGAAAGTTAAACGCATTCAAACAAAGCTATTTGAATCAAATGAGAGTCTAATACATTCTACAAAGCTAATTGAATCAAATGAAAGTCAAACTCATTCAAACAAAGCTAATTGAATCAAATGAAAGTCAAACACATTTAACAAAGCTAATTGAATCAAATGAAAGTCAAATTCATTCAACAAAGCTAATTTAATCAAATAAAAGTCAAACACATTCAAACAAAGCTAATTGAATCAAATGAAAGTCAAGCACATTCAAACAAAGCTATTTTAATGAAATGAAAGTCAAATACATTCTACAAAGCTAATTGAATCAAATGAAAGTCAAACACATTCAAACAAAGCTATTTGAATAAAATGAAAGTCAAATACATTCTACAAAACAAATTGAAACAAATGAAAGTCAAACATAGTCAAACAAAGTTATTTAAAATCAATTGAAAGTCAAATACATTCTACAAAGCTAATTAAATCAAATGAAAGTCAAACACATTCAAACAAAGCTATTTGAATCAAATGAAAGTCAAATACGTTCCACAAAGCTAATTGTATCAAATGAAAGTCAAACGCAATCAAATAAAGCTATTTGAGTCAAATGAAAGTCAAACACATTCAAACAAAGTTGTTTAAATTAAATGAAAGTGAAATGTATTCTACAAAGCTAATTGAATCAAATGAAAGTTAAACGCATTCAAACAAAGCTATTTGAATCAAATGAGAGTCAAATACATTCTACAAAGCTAATTGAATCAACTGAAAGTCAGATAAATTCAACAAAGCAAATTGAATCAAATGAAAGTCAAACACATTCAACTAAAGCTAATTGAATCAAATGAAAGTCAAACATATTCAAACAAAGCTATTTTAATCAAATGAATGTCAAATACGTTCAACAAAGCTAATTGTATCAAATGAAAGTCAAACACATTCAAATAAAGCTATTTGAATCAAATGAAAGTCAAACGCATTCAAACAAAGTTATTTAAATCAAATGAAAGTGAAATGCATTCTACAAAGATAATTGAATCAAATGAAAGTTAAACGCATTCAAACAAAGCTATTTGAATCAAATGAGAGTCTAATACATTCTACAAAGCTAATTGAATCAAATGAAAGTCAAACACATTTAACAAAGCTAATTGAATCAAATGAAAGTCAAATTCATTCAACAAAGCTAATTGAATCAAATAAAAGTCAAACACATTCAAAACAAGCTAATTGAATTTAACGAAAGTCAGACACATTCAAACAAAGCTTTCGAATCAAGTGAAAGTCAAATACATTCTACAAAGCTAATTGTATCAAATGAAAGTCAAACACATTCAAACAAAGCTATTTGAATCAAATGAAAGTGAAATGCATTCTACAAAGCTATTTGAATCAAATGAGAGTCAAATACATTCAAACAAAGCTAATTAAATCGTATAAAAGTCAAATACATTCTACAAAGCTAATTGAATCAAATGAAAGTCAAACAAATTCAAACAAAGCTAATTGAATCAACTGAAAGTCAAATACATTCAACAAAGCAAATTGAATCAAATGAAAGTGAAACACATTCAACTAAAGCTAATTGAATCAAATGAAAGTCAAACATATTCAAACAAAGCTATTTTAATCAAATGAATGTCAAATACGTTCAACAAAGCTAATTGTATCAAATGAAAGTCAAACACATTCAAATAAAGCTATTTGAATCAAATGAAAGTCAAACGCATTCAAACAAAGTTATTTAAATCAAATGAAAGTGAAATGCATTCTACAAAGATAATTGAATCAAATGAAAGTTAAACGCATTCAAACAAAGCTATTTGAATCAAATGAGAGTCTAATACATTCTACAAAGCTAATTGAATCAAATGAAAGTCAAACTCATTCAAACAAAGCTAATTGAATCAAATGAAAGTCAAACACATTTAAACAAAGCTAATTGAATCAAATGAAAGTCAAATTCATTCAACAAAGCTAATTTAATCAAATAAAAGTCAAACACATTCAAACAAAGCTAATTGAATCAAATGAAAGTCAAGCACATTCAAACAAAGCTATTTTAATGAAATGAAAGTCAAATACATTCTACAAAGCTAATTGAATCAAATGAAAGTCAAACACATTCAAACAAAGCTATTTGAATAAAATGAAAGTCAAATACATTCTACAAAACAAATTGAAACAAATGAAAGTCAAACATAGTCAAACAAAGTTATTTAAAATCAATTGAAAGTCAAATACATTCTACAAAGCTAATTAAATCAAATGAAAGTCAAACACATTCAAACAAAGCTATTTGAATCAAATGAAAGTCAAATACGTTCCACAAAGCTAATTGTATCAAATGAAAGTCAAACGCAATCAAATAAAGCTATTTGAGTCAAATGAAAGTCAAACACATTCAAACAAAGTTGTTTAAATTAAATGAAAGTGAAATGTATTCTACAAAGCTAATTGAATCAAATGAAAGTTAAACGCATTCAAACAAAGCTATTTGAATCAAATGAGAGTCAAATACATTCTACAAAGCTAATTGAATCAACTGAAAGTCAAATAAATTCAACAAAGCAAATTGAATCAAATGAAAGTCAAACACATTCAACTAAAGCTAATTGAATCAAATGAAAGTCAAACATATTCAAACAAAGCTATTTTAATCAAATGAATGTCAAATACGTTCAACAAAGCTAATTGTATCAAATGAAAGTCAAACACATTCAAATAAAGCTATTTGAATCAAATGAAAGTCAAACGCATTCAAACAAAGTTATTTAAATCAAATGAAAGTGAAATGCATTCTACAAAGATAATTGAATCAAATGAAAGTTAAACGCATTCAAACAAAGCTATTTGAATCAAATGAGAGTCTAATACATTCTACAAAGCTAATTGAATCAAATGAAAGTCAAACACATTTAAACAAAGCTAATTGAATCAAATGAAAGTCAAATTCATTCAACAAAGCTAATTGAATCAAATAAAAGTCAAACACATTCAAAACAAGCTAATTGAATTTAACGAAAGTCAGACACATTCAAACAAAGCTTTCGAATCAAGTGAAAGTCAAATACATTCTACAAAGCTAATTGTATCAAATGAAAGTCAAACACATTCAAACAAAGCTATTTGAATCAAATGAAAGTGAAATGCATTCTACAAAGCTATTTGAATCAAATGAGAGTCAAATACATTCAAACAAAGCTAATTAAATCGTATAAAAGTCAAATACATTCTACAAAGCTAATTGAATCAAATGAAAGTCAAACAAATTCAAACAAAGCTAATTGAATCAACTGAAAGTCAAATACATTCAACAAAGCAAATTGAATCAAATGAAAGTGAAACACATTCAACTAAAGCTAATTGAATCAAATGAAAGTCAAACATATTCAAACAAAGCTATTTTAATCAAATGAATGTCAAATACGTTCAACAAAGCTAATTGTATCAAATGAAAGTCAAACACATTCAAATAAAGCTATTTGAATCAAATGAAAGTCAAACGCATTCAAACAAAGTTATTTAAATCAAATGAAAGTGAAATGCATTCTACAAAGATAATTGAATCAAATGAAAGTTAAACGCATTCAAACAAAGCTATTTGAATCAAATGAGAGTCTAATACATTCTACAAAGCTAATTGAATCAAATGAAAGTCAAACTCATTCAAACAAAGCTAATTGAATCAAATGAAAGTCAAACACATTTAAACAAAGCTAATTGAATCAAATGAAAGTCAAATTCATTCAACAAAGCTAATTTAATCAAATAAAAGTCAAACACATTCAAACAAAGCTAATTGAATCAAATGAAAGTCAAGCACATTCAAACAAAGCTATTTTAATGAAATGAAAGTCAAATACATTCTACAAAGCTAATTGAATCAAATGAAAGTCAAACACATTCAAACAAAGCTATTTGAATAAAATGAAAGTCAAATACATTCTACAAAACAAATTGAAACAAATGAAAGTCAAACATAGTCAAACAAAGTTATTTAAAATCAATTGAAAGTCAAATACATTCTACAAAGCTAATTAAATCAAATGAAAGTCAAACACATTCAAACAAAGCTATTTGAATCAAATGAAAGTCAAATACGTTCCACAAAGCTAATTGTATCAAATGAAAGTCAAACGCAATCAAATAAAGCTATTTGAGTCAAATGAAAGTCAAACACATTCAAACAAAGTTGTTTAAATTAAATGAAAGTGAAATGTATTCTACAAAGCTAATTGAATCAAATGAAAGTTAAACGCATTCAAACAAAGCTATTTGAATCAAATGAGAGTCAAATACATTCTACAAAGCTAATTGAATCAACTGAAAGTCAGATAAATTCAACAAAGCAAATTGAATCAAATGAAAGTCAAACACATTCAACTAAAGCTAATTGAATCAAATGAAAGTCAAACATATTCAAACAAAGCTATTTTAATCAAATGAATGTCAAATACGTTCAACAAAGCTAATTGTATCAAATGAAAGTCAAACACATTCAAATAAAGCTATTTGAATCAAATGAAAGTCAAACGCATTCAAACAAAGTTATTTAAATCAAATGAAAGTGAAATGCATTCTACAAAGATAATTGAATCAAATGAAAGTTAAACGCATTCAAACAAAGCTATTTGAATCAAATGAGAGTCTAATACATTCTACAAAGCTAATTGAATCAAATGAAAGTCAAACACATTTAAACAAAGCTAATTGAATCAAATGAAAGTCAAATTCATTCAACAAAGCTAATTGAATCAAATAAAAGTCAAACACATTCAAAACAAGCTAATTGAATTTAACGAAAGTCAGACACATTCAAACAAAGCTTTCGAATCAAGTGAAAGTCAAATACATTCTACAAAGCTAATTGTATCAAATGAAAGTCAAACACATTCAAACAAAGCTATTTGAATCAAATGAAAGTGAAATGCATTCTACAAAGCTATTTGAATCAAATGAGAGTCAAATACATTCAAACAAAGCTAATTAAATCGTATAAAAGTCAAATACATTCTACAAAGCTAATTGAATCAAATGAAAGTCAAACAAATTCAAACAAAGCTAATTGAATCAACTGAAAGTCAAATACATTCAACAAAGCAAATTGAATCAAATGAAAGTGAAACACATTCAACTAAAGCTAATTGAATCAAATGAAAGTCAAACATATTCAAACAAAGCTATTTTAATCAAATGAATGTCAAATACGTTCAACAAAGCTAATTGTATCAAATGAAAGTCAAACACATTCAAATAAAGCTATTTGAATCAAATGAAAGTCAAACGCATTCAAACAAAGTTATTTAAATCAAATGAAAGTGAAATGCATTCTACAAAGATAATTGAATCAAATGAAAGTTAAACGCATTCAAACAAAGCTATTTGAATCAAATGAGAGTCTAATACATTCTACAAAGCTAATTGAATCAAATGAAAGTCAAACTCATTCAAACAAAGCTAATTGAATCAAATGAAAGTCAAACACATTTAAACAAAGCTAATTGAATCAAATGAAAGTCAAATTCATTCAACAAAGCTAATTTAATCAAATAAAAGTCAAACACATTCAAACAAAGCTAATTGAATCAAATGAAAGTCAAGCACATTCAAACAAAGCTATTTTAATGAAATGAAAGTCAAATACATTCTACAAAGCTAATTGAATCAAATGAAAGTCAAACACATTCAAACAAAGCTATTTGAATAAAATGAAAGTCAAATACATTCTACAAAACAAATTGAAACAAATGAAAGTCAAACATAGTCAAACAAAGTTATTTAAAATCAATTGAAAGTCAAATACATTCTACAAAGCTAATTAAATCAAATGAAAGTCAAACACATTCAAACAAAGCTATTTGAATCAAATGAAAGTCAAATACGTTCCACAAAGCTAATTGTATCAAATGAAAGTCAAACGCAATCAAATAAAGCTATTTGAGTCAAATGAAAGTCAAACACATTCAAACAAAGTTGTTTAAATTAAATGAAAGTGAAATGTATTCTACAAAGCTAATTGAATCAAATGAAAGTTATAACGCATTCAAACAAAGCTATTTGAATCAAATGAGAGTCAAATACATTCTACAAAGCTAATTGAATCAACTGAAAGTCAAATAAATTCAACAAAGCAAATTGAATCAAATGAAAGTCAAACACATTCAACTAAAGCTAATTGAATCAAATGAAAGTCAAACATATTCAAACAAAGCTATTTTAATCAAATGAATGTCAAATACGTTCAACAAAGCTAATTGTATCAAATGAAAGTCAAACACATTCAAATAAAGCTATTTGAATCAAATGAAAGTCAAACGCATTCAAACAAAGTTATTTAAATCAAATGAAAGTGAAATGCATTCTACAAAGATAATTGAATCAAATGAAAGTTAAACGCATTCAAACAAAGCTATTTGAATCAAATGAGAGTCTAATACATTCTACAAAGCTAATTGAATCAAATGAAAGTCAAACACATTTAAACAAAGCTAATTGAATCAAATGAAAGTCAAATTCATTCAACAAAGCTAATTGAATCAAATAAAAGTCAAACACATTCAAAACAAGCTAATTGAATTTAACGAAAGTCAGACACATTCAAACAAAGCTTTCGAATCAAGTGAAAGTCAAATACATTCTACAAAGCTAATTGTATCAAATGAAAGTCAAACACATTCAAACAAAGCTATTTGAATCAAATGAAAGTGAAATGCATTCTACAAAGCTATTTGAATCAAATGAGAGTCAAATACATTCAAACAAAGCTAATTAAATCGTATAAAAGTCAAATACATTCTACAAAGCTAATTAAATCAAATGAAAGTCAAACAAATTCAAACAAAGCTAATTGAATCAACTGAAAGTCAAATACATTCAACAAAGCAAATTGAATCAAATGAAAGTGAAACACATTCAACTAAAGCTAATTGAATCAAATGAAAGTCAAACAGATTCAAACAAAGCTATTTTAATCAAATGAATGTCAAATACGTTCAACAAAGCTAATTGTATCAAATGAAAGTCAAAACACATTCAAATAAAGCTATTTGAATCAAATGAAAGTCAAACGCATTCAAACAAAGTTATTTAAATCAAATGAAAGTGAAATGCATTCTACAAAGATAATTGAATCAAATGAAAGTTAAACGCATTCAAACAAAGCTATTTGAATCAAATGAGAGTCTAATACATTCTACAAAGCTAATTGAATCAAATGAAAGTCAAACTCATTCAAACAAAGCTAATTGAATCAAATGAAAGTCAAACACATTTAAACAAAGCTAATTGAATCAAATGAAAGTCAAATTCATTCAACAAAGCTAATTTAATCAAATAAAAGTCAAACACATTCAAACAAAGCTAATTGAATCAAATGAAAGTCAAACACATTCAAACAAAGCTATTTTAATGAAATGAAAGTCAAATACATTCTACAAAGCTAATTGAATCAAATGAAAGTCAAACACATTCAAACAAAGCTATTTGAATAAAATGAAAGTCAAATACATTCTACAAAACAAATTGAAACAAATGAAAGTCAAACATAGTCAAACAAAGTTATTTAAAATCAATTGAAAGTCAAATACATTCTACAAAGCTAATTAAATCAAATGAAAGTCAAACACATTCAAACAAAGCTATTTGAATCAAATGAAAGTCAAATACGTTCCACAAAGCTAATTGTATCAAATGAAAGTCAAACGCAATCAAATAAAGCTATTTGAGTCAAATGAAAGTCAAACACATTCAAACAAAGTTGTTTAAATTAAATGAAAGTGAAATGTATTCTACAAAGCTAATTGAATCAAATGAAAGTTAAACGCATTCAAACAAAGCTATTTGAATCAAATGAGAGTCAAATACATTCTACAAAGCTAATTGAATCAACTGAAAGTCAAATAAATTCAACAAAGCAAATTGAATCAAATGAAAGTCAAACACATTCAACTAAAGCTAATTGAATCAAATGAAAGTCAAACATATTCAAACAAAGCTATTTTAATCAAATGAATGTCAAATACGTTCAACAAAGCTAATTGTATCAAATGAAAGTCAAACACATTCAAATAAAGCTATTTGAATCAAATGAAAGTCAAACGCATTCAAACAAAGTTATTTAAATCAAATGAAAGTGAAATGCATTCTACAAAGATAATTGAATCAAATGAAAGTTAAACGCATTCAAACAAAGCTATTTGAATCAAATGAGAGTCTAATACATTCTACAAAGCTAATTGAATCAAATGAAAGTCAAACACATTTAAACAAAGCTAATTGAATCAAATGAAAGTCAAATTCATTCAACAAAGTTAATTGAATCAAATAAAAGTCAAACACATTCAAAACAAGCTAATTGAATTTAACGAAAGTCAGACACATTCAAACAAAGCTTTCGAATCAAGTGAAAGTCAAATACATTCTACAAAGCTAATTGTATCAAATGAAAGTCAAACACATTCAAACAAAGCTATTTGAATCAAATGAAAGTGAAATGCATTCTACAAAGCTATTTGAATCAAATGAGAGTCAAATACATTCAAACAAAGCTAATTAAATCGTATAAAAGTCAAATACATTCTACAAAGCTAATTGAATCAAATGAAAGTCAAACAAATTCAAACAAAGCTAATTGAATCAACTGAAAGTCAAATACATTCAACAAAGCAAATTGAATCAAATGAAAGTGAAACACATTCAACTAAAGCTAATTGAATCAAATGAAAGTCAAACATATTCAAACAAAGCTATTTTAATCAAATGAATGTCAAATACGTTCAACAAAGCTAATTGTATCAAATGAAAGTCAAACACATTCAAATAAAGCTATTTGAATCAAATGAAAGTCAAACGCATTCAAACAAAGTTATTTAAATCAAATGAAAGTGAAATGCATTCTACAAAGATAATTGAATCAAATGAAAGTTAAACGCATTCAAACAAAGCTATTTGAATCAAATGAGAGTCTAATACATTCTACAAAGCTAATTGAATCAAATGAAAGTCAAACTCATTCAAACAAAGCTAATTGAATCAAATGAAAGTCAAACACATTTAAACAAAGCTAATTGAATCAAATGAAAGTCAATTCATTCAACAAAGCTAATTTAATCAAATAAAAGTCAAACACATTCAAACAAAGCTAATTGAATCAAATGAAAGTCAAGCACATTCAAACAAAGCTATTTTAATGAAATGAAAGTCAAATACATTCTACAAAGCTAATTGAATCAAATGAAAGTCAAACACATTTAAACAAAGCTATTTGAATAAAATGAAAGTCAAATACATTCTACAAAACAAATTGAAACAAATGAAAGTCAAACATAGTCAAACAAAGTTATTTAAAATCAATTGAAAGTCAAATACATTCTACAAAGCTAATTAAATCAAATGAAAGTCAAACACATTCAAACAAAGCTATTTGAATCAAATGAAAGTCAAATACGTTCCACAAAGCTAATTGTATCAAATGAAAGTCAAACGCAATCAAATAAAGCTATTTGAGTCAAATGAAAGTCAAACACATTCAAACAAAGTTGTTTAAATTAAATGAAAGTGAATGTATTCTACAAAGCTAATTGAATCAAATGAAAGTTAAACGCATTCAAACAAAGCTATTTGAATCAAATGAGAGTCAAATACATTCTACAAAGCTAATTGAATCAACTGAAAGTCAAATACATTCAACAAAGCAAATTGAATCAAATGAAAGTCAAACACATTCAACTAAAGCTAATTGAATCAAATGAAAGTCAAACATATTCAAACAAAGCTATTTTAATCAAATGAATGTCAAATACGTTCAACAAAGCTAATTGTATCAAATGAAAGTCAAACACATTCAAATAAAGCTATTTGAATCAAATGAAAGTCAAACGCATTCAAACAAAGTTATTTAAATCAAATGAAAGTGAAATGCATTCTACAAAGATAATTGAATCAAATGAAAGTTAAACGCATTCAAACAAAGCTATTTGAATCAAATGAGAGTCTAATACAATCTACTAAGCTAATTGAATCAAATGAAAGTCAAACACATTTAAACAAAGCTAATTGAATCAAATGAAAGTCAAATTCATTCAACAAAGCTAATTGAATCAAATAAAAGTCAAACACATTCAAAACAAGCTAATTGAATTTAACGAAAGTCAGACACATTCAAACAAAGCTTTCGAATCAAGTGAAAGTCAAATACATTCTACAAAGCTAATTGAATCAAATGAAAGTTAAACGCATTCAAACAAACCTATTTGAATCAAATGAGAGTCAAATACATTCTACAAAGCTAATTGAACCAAATGAAAGTCAAACACATTCCAACAAAGCTAATTGAATCAAATGAAAGTCAAATACATTCAACAAAGCTAATTGAATCAAATGAAAGTCAAACACATTCAAACAAAGCTAATTGAATCAAATGAAAGTCAAGCACATTCAAACAAAGCTATTTTAATCAAATGAAAGTCAAATACATTCTACCAAGCTAATTGAATCAAATGAAAGTAAAACATATTCAAACAAAGCTATTTCAATCAAATGAAAGTCAAACACATTCAAACAAAGCTATTTGAATCAAATGAGAGTCAAATACAAAAACAAAGCTAATTAAATCAAATAAAAGTCAAATACATTCAACAAAGCAAATTGAATCAAATGAAAGTCAAACACATTCAACTAAAGCTAATTGAATCAAATGAAAGTCAAACATATTCAAACAAAGCTATTTTAATCTAATGAATGTCAAACACATTCAAAAAAAGCTTTTTAATTTAAATGAAAGTCAAACACTAATTGAATCAAACGAAAGTATAATTCATTCAACAAAGCTAATTGAATCAAATGAAAGTATAATTCATTCAACAAAGCTAATTGAATCAAATAAAAGTCAAACACATTCAAAACAAGCTAATTGAATTTAACGAAAGTCAAACACATTCAAACAAAGCTTTCGAATCAAGTGAAAGTCAAATACATTCTACAAAGCTAATTGTATCAAATGAAAGTCAAACACATTCAAACAAAGCTATTTGAATCAAATGAAAGTGAAATGCATTCTACAAAGCTATTTGAATCAAATGAGAGTCAAATACATTCAAACAAAGCTAATTAAATCGTATAAAAGTCAAATACATTCTACAAAGCTAATTGAATCAAATGAAAGTCAAACAAATTCAAACAAAGCTAATTGAATCAACTGAAAGTCAAATACATTCAACAAAGCAAATTGAATCAAATGAAAGTGAAACACATTCAACTAAAGCTAATTGAATCAAATGAAAGTCAAACATATTCAAACAAAGCTATTTTAATCAAATGAATGTCAAATACGTTCAACAAAGCTAATTGTATCAAATGAAAGTCAAACACATTCAAATAAAGCTATTTGAATCAAATGAAAGTCAAACGCATTCAAACAAAGTTATTTAAATCAAATGAAAGTGAAATGCATTCTACAAAGATAATTGAATCAAATGAAAGTTAAACGCATTCAAACAAAGCTATTTGAATCAAATGAGAGTCTAATACATTCTACAAAGCTAATTGAATCAAATGAAAGTCAAACTCATTCAAACAAAGCTAATTGAATCAAATGAAAGTCAAACACATTTAAACAAAGCTAATTGAATCAAATGAAAGTCAAATTCATTCAACAAAGCTAATTTAATCAAATAAAAGTCAAACACATTCAAACAAAGCTAATTGAATCAAATGAAAGTCAAACACATTCAAACAAAGCTATTTTAATGAAATGAAAGTCAAATACATTCTACAAAGCTAATTGAATCAAATGAAAGTCAAACACATTCAAACAAAGCTATTTGAATAAAATGAAAGTCAAATACATTCTACAAAACAAATTGAAACAAATGAAAGTCAAACATAGTCAAACAAAGTTATTTAAAATCAATTGAAAGTCAAATACATTCTACAAAGCTAATTAAATCAAATGAAAGTCAAACACATTCAAACAAAGCTATTTGAATCAAATGAAAGTCAAATACGTTCCACAAAGCTAATTGTATCAAATGAAAGTCAAACGCAATCAAATAAAGCTATTTGAGTCAAATGAAAGTCAAACACATTCAAACAAAGTTGTTTAAATTAAATGAAAGTGAAATGTATTCTACAAAGCTAATTGAATCAAATGAAAGTTAAACGCATTCAAACAAAGCTATTTGAATCAAATGAGAGTCAAATACATTCTACAAAGCTAATTGAATCAACTGAAAGTCAGATAAATTCAACAAAGCAAATTGAATCAAATGAAAGTCAAACACATTCAACTAAAGCTAATTGAATCAAATGAAAGTCAAACATATTCAAACAAAGCTATTTTAATCAAATGAATGTCAAATACGTTCAACAAAGCTAATTGTATCAAATGAAAGTCAAACACATTCAAATAAAGCTATTTGAATCAAATGAAAGTCAAACGCATTCAAACAAAGTTATTTAAATCAAATGAAAGTGAAATGCATTCTACAAAGATAATTGAATCAAATGAAAGTTAAACGCATTCAAACAAAGCTATTTGAATCAAATGAGAGTCTAATACATTCTACAAAGCTAATTGAATCAAATGAAAGTCAAACACATTTAAACAAAGCTAATTGAATCAAATGAAAGTCAAATTCATTCAACAAAGCTAATTGAATCAAATAAAAGTCAAACACATTCAAAACAAGCTAATTGAATTTAACGAAAGTCAGACACATTCAAACAAAGCTTTCGAATCAAGTGAAAGTCAAATACATTCTACAAAGCTAATTGTATCAAATGAAAGTCAAACACATTCAAACAAAGCTATTTGAATCAAATGAAAGTGAAATGCATTCTACAAAGCTATTTGAATCAAATGAGAGTCAAATACATTCAAACAAAGCTAATTAAATCGTATAAAAGTCAAATACATTCTACAAAGCTAATTGAATCAAATGAAAGTCAAACAAATTCAAACAAAGCTAATTGAATCAACTGAAAGTCAAATACATTCAACAAAGCAAATTGAATCAAATGAAAGTGAAACACATTCAACTAAAGCTAATTGAATCAAATGAAAGTCAAACATATTCAAACAAAGCTATTTTAATCAAATGAATGTCAAATACGTTCAACAAAGCTAATTGTATCAAATGAAAGTCAAACACATTCAAATAAAGCTATTTGAATCAAATGAAAGTCAAACGCATTCAAACAAAGTTATTTAAATCAAATGAAAGTGAAATGCATTCTACAAAGATAATTGAATCAAATGAAAGTTAAACGCATTCAAACAAAGCTATTTGAATCAAATGAGAGTCTAATACATTCTACAAAGCTAATTGAATCAAATGAAAGTCAAACTCATTCAAACAAAGCTAATTGAATCAAATGAAAGTCAAACACATTTAAACAAAGCTAATTGAATCAAATGAAAGTCAAATTCATTCAACAAAGCTAATTTAATCAAATAAAAGTCAAACACATTCAAACAAAGCTAATTGAATCAAATGAAAGTCAAGCACATTCAAACAAAGCTATTTTAATGAAATGAAAGTCAAATACATTCTACAAAGCTAATTGAATCAAATGAAAGTCAAACACATTCAAACAAAGCTATTTGAATAAAATGAAAGTCAAATACATTCTACAAAACAAATTGAAACAAATGAAAGTCAAACATAGTCAAACAAAGTTATTTAAAATCAATTGAAAGTCAAATACATTCTACAAAGCTAATTAAATCAAATGAAAGTCAAACACATTCAAACAAAGCTATTTGAATCAAATGAAAGTCAAATACGTTCCACAAAGCTAATTGTATCAAATGAAAGTCAAACGCAATCAAATAAAGCTATTTGAGTCAAATGAAAGTCAAACACATTCAAACAAAGTTGTTTAAATTAAATGAAAGTGAAATGTATTCTACAAAGCTAATTGAATCAAATGAAAGTTAAACGCATTCAAACAAAGCTATTTGAATCAAATGAGAGTCAAATACATTCTACAAAGCTAATTGAATCAACTGAAAGTCAAATAAATTCAACAAAGCAAATTGAATCAAATGAAAGTCAAACACATTCAACTAAAGCTAATTGAATCAAATGAAAGTCAAACATATTCAAACAAAGCTATTTTAATCAAATGAATGTCAAATACGTTCAACAAAGCTAATTGTATCAAATGAAAGTCAAACACATTCAAATAAAGCTATTTGAATCAAATGAAAGTCAAACGCATTCAAACAAAGTTATTTAAATCAAATGAAAGTGAAATGCATTCTACAAAGATAATTGAATCAAATGAAAGTTAAACGCATTCAAACAAAGCTATTTGAATCAAATGAGAGTCTAATACATTCTACAAAGCTAATTGAATCAAATGAAAGTCAAACACATTTAAACAAAGCTAATTGAATCAAATGAAAGTCAAATTCATTCAACAAAGCTAATTGAATCAAATAAAAGTCAAACACATTCAAAACAAGCTAATTGAATTTAACGAAAGTCAGACACATTCAAACAAAGCTTTCGAATCAAGTGAAAGTCAAATACATTCTACAAAGCTAATTGTATCAAATGAAAGTCAAACACATTCAAACAAAGCTATTTGAATCAAATGAAAGTGAAATGCATTCTACAAAGCTATTTGAATCAAATGAGAGTCAAATACATTCAAACAAAGCTAATTAAATCGTATAAAAGTCAAATACATTCTACAAAGCTAATTGAATCAAATGAAAGTCAAACAAATTCAAACAAAGCTAATTGAATCAACTGAAAGTCAAATACATTCAACAAAGCAAATTGAATCAAATGAAAGTGAAACACATTCAACTAAAGCTAATTGAATCAAATTAAAGTCAAACATATTCAAACAAAGCTATTTTAATCAAATGAATGTCAAATACGTTCAACAAAGCTAATTGTATCAAATGAAAGTCAAACACATTCAAATAAAGCTATTTGAATCAAATGAAAGTCAAACGCATTCAAACAAAGTTATTTAAATCAAATGAAAGTGAAATGCATTCTACAAAGATAATTGAATCAAATGAAAGTTAAACGCATTCAAACAAAGCTATTTGAATCAAATGAGAGTCTAATACATTCTACAAAGCTAATTGAATCAAATGAAAGTCAAACTCATTCAAACAAAGCTAATTGAATCAAATGAAAGTCAAACACATTTAAACAAAGCTAATTGAATCAAATGAAAGTCAAATTCATTCAACAAAGCTAATTTAATCAAATAAAAGTCAAACACATTCAAACAAAGCTAATTGAATCAAATGAAAGTCAAACACATTCAAACAAAGCTATTTTAATGAAATGAAAGTCAAATACATTCTACAAAGCTAATTGAATCAAATGAAAGTCAAACACATTCAAACAAAGCTATTTGAATAAAATGAAAGTCAAATACATTCTACAAAACAAATTGAAACAAATGAAAGTCAAACATAGTCAAACAAAGTTATTTAAAATCAATTGAAAGTCAAATACATTCTACAAAGCTAATTAAATCAAATGAAAGTCAAACACATTCAAACAAAGCTATTTGAATCAAATGAAAGTCAAATACGTTCCACAAAGCTAATTGTATCAAATGAAAGTCAAACGCAATCAAATAAAGCTATTTGAGTCAAATGAAAGTCAAACACATTCAAACAAAGTTGTTTAAATTAAATGAAAGTGAAATGTATTCTACAAAGCTAATTGAATCAAATGAAAGTTAAACGCATTCAAACAAAGCTATTTGAATCAAATGAGAGTCAAATACATTCTACAAAGCTAATTGAATCAACTGAAAGTCAAATAAATTCAACAAAGCAAATTGAATCAAATGAAAGTCAAACACATTCAACTAAAGCTAATTGAATCAAATGAAAGTCAAACATATTCAAACAAAGCTATTTTAATCAAATGAATGTCAAATACGTTCAACAAAGCTAATTGTATCAAATGAAAGTCAAACACATTCAAATAAAGCTATTTGAATCAAATGAAAGTCAAACGCATTCAAACAAAGTTATTTAAATCAAATGAAAGTGAAATGCATTCTACAAAGATAATTGAATCAAATGAAAGTTAAACGCATTCAAACAAAGCTATTTGAATCAAATGAGAGTCTAATACATTCTACAAAGCTAATTGAATCAAATGAAAGTCAAACACATTTAAACAAAGCTAATTGAATCAAATGAAAGTCAAATTCATTCAACAAAGTTAATTGAATCAAATAAAAGTCAAACACATTCAAAACAAGCTAATTGAATTTAACGAAAGTCAGACACATTCAAACAAAGCTTTCGAATCAAGTGAAAGTCAAATACATTCTACAAAGCTAATTGTATCAAATGAAAGTCAAACACATTCAAACAAAGCTATTTGAATCAAATGAAAGTGAAATGCATTCTACAAAGCTATTTGAATCAAATGAGAGTCAAATACATTCAAAAAAAGCTAATTAAATCGTATAAAAGTCAAATACATTCTACAAAGCTAATTGAATCAAATGAAAGTCAAACAAATTCAAACAAAGCTAATTGAATCAACTGAAAGTCAAATACATTCAACAAAGCAAATTGAATCAAATGAAAGTGAAACACATTCAACTAAAGCTAATTGAATCAAATGAAAGTCAAACATATTCAAACAAAGCTATTTTAATCAAATGAATGTCAAATACGTTCAACAAAGCTAATTGTATCAAATGAAAGTCAAACACATTCAAATAAAGCTATTTGAATCAAATGAAAGTCAAACGCATTCAAACAAAGTTATTTAAATCAAATGAAAGTGAAATGCATTCTACAAAGATAATTGAATCAAATGAAAGTTAAACGCATTCAAACAAAGCTATTTGAATCAAATGAGAGTCTAATACATTCTACAAAGCTAATTGAATCAAATGAAAGTCAAACTCATTCAAACAAAGCTAATTGAATCAAATGAAAGTCAAACACATTTAAACAAAGCTAATTGAATCAAATGAAAGTCAATTCATTCAACAAAGCTAATTTAATCAAATAAAAGTCAAACACATTCAAACAAAGCTAATTGAATCAAATGAAAGTCAAGCACATTCAAACAAAGCTATTTTAATGAAATGAAAGTCAAATACATTCTACAAAGCTAATTGAATCAAATGAAAGTCAAACACATTTAAACAAAGCTATTTGAATAAAATGAAAGTCAAATACATTCTACAAAACAAATTGAAACAAATGAAAGTCAAACATAGTCAAACAAAGTTATTTAAAATCAATTGAAAGTCAAATACATTCTACAAAGCTAATTAAATCAAATGAAAGTCAAACACATTCAAACAAAGCTATTTGAATCAAATGAAAGTCAAATACGTTCCACAAAGCTAATTGTATCAAATGAAAGTCAAACGCAATCAAATAAAGCTATTTGAGTCAAATGAAAGTCAAACACATTCAAACAAAGTTGTTTAAATTAAATGAAAGTGAATGTATTCTACAAAGCTAATTGAATCAAATGAAAGTTAAACGCATTCAAACAAAGCTATTTGAATCAAATGAGAGTCAAATACATTCTACAAAGCTAATTGAATCAACTGAAAGTCAAATACATTCAACAAAGCAAATTGAATCAAATGAAAGTCAAACACATTCAACTAAAGCTAATTGAATCAAATGAAAGTCAAACATATTCAAACAAAGCTATTTTAATCAAATGAATGTCAAATACGTTCAACAAAGCTAATTGTATCAAATGAAAGTCAAACACATTCAAATAAAGCTATTTGAATCAAATGAAAGTCAAACGCATTCAAACAAAGTTATTTAAATCAAATGAAAGTGAAATGCATTCTACAAAGATAATTGAATCAAATGAAAGTTAAACGCATTCAAACAAAGCTATTTGAATCAAATGAGAGTCTAATACAATCTACTAAGCTAATTGAATCAAATGAAAGTCAAACACATTTAAACAAAGCTAATTGAATCAAATGAAAGTCAAATTCATTCAACAAAGCTAATTGAATCAAATAAAAGTCAAACACATTCAAAACAAGCTAATTGAATTTAACGAAAGTCAAACACATTCAAACAAAGCTTTCGAATCAAGTGAAAGTCAAATACATTCTACAAAGCTAATTTTATCAAATGAAAGTCAAACACATTCAAACAAAGCTATTTGAATCAAATGAAAGTGAAATGCATTCTACAAAGCTATTTGAATCAAATGAGAGTCAAATACATTCAAACAAAGCTAATTAAATCGTATAAAAGTCAAATACATTCTACAAAGCTAATTGAATCAAATGAAAGTCAAACAAATTCAAACAAAGCTAATTGAATCAACTGAAAGTCAAATACATTCAACAAAGCAAATTGAATCAAATGAAAGTGAAACACATTCAACTAAAGCTAATTGAATCAAATGAAAGTCAAACATATTCAAACAAAGTCTTTTAAATCAAATGAAAGTCAAACGCATTCAAACAAAGTTATTTAAAATCAAATGAAAGTGAAATGCATTCTACAAACATAATTGAATCAAATGAAAGTTAAACGCATTCAAACAAAGCTATTTGAATGAAATGAGAGTCTAATACATTCTACAAAGCTAATTAAATCAAATGAAAGTCAAACACATTTAAACAAAGCTAATTGAATCTAATGAGAGTCAAATTCATTCAACAAAGCTAATTGAATCAAATAAAAGTCAAACACATTCAAAACAAGCTAATTGAATTTAACGAAAGTCAAACACATTCAAACAAAGCTTTCGAATCAAGTGAAAGTCAAATACATTCTACAAAGCTAATTGAAACAAATGAAAGTCAAACACATTCAAACAAAGCTATTTGAATTAAATGACAGTCAAATACATTCTACAAAGCTAATTGTATCAAATGAAAGTCAAACACATTCAAACAAAGCTATTTAAAATCAATTGAAAGTCAAATACATTCTACAAAGC
Organism: Chenopodium quinoa; assembly: GCF_001683475.1. Taxonomy (NCBI): domain Eukaryota; kingdom Viridiplantae; phylum Streptophyta; class Magnoliopsida; order Caryophyllales; family Amaranthaceae; genus Chenopodium; species Chenopodium quinoa. The sequence goes on along the minus strand of NW_018742274.1, from coordinate 21,051 downwards.
TAATTAAATCAAATGAAAGTCAAACACATTCAAACAAAGCTATTTGAATCAAATGAAAGTCAAATACGTTCCACAAAGCTAATTGTATCAAATGAAAGTCAAACGCAATCAAATAAAGCTATTTGAGTCAAATGAAAGTCAAACACATTCAAACAAAGTTGTTTAAATTAAATGAAAGTGAATGTATTCTACAAAGCTAATTGAATCAAATGAAAGTTAAACGCATTCAAACAAAGCTATTTGAATCAAATGAGAGTCAAATACATTCTACAAGGCTAATTGAATCAATTGAAAGTCAAACACATTCAAACAAAACTATTTGAATCAAATGAAAGTCAAATACATTCTACAAAGCTAATTGAATCAAATGAAAGTCAAACATAGTCAAACAAAGTTATTTGATTCAAATGAAAGTCAAATACATTCTACAAAGCTAATTGAATCAAATGAAAGTCAAACACATTCAAACAAAGCTATTTGAATCAAATGAGAGTCAAATAAATTCAATCAAAGCTAATTAAATAAAATAAAAATAAAATACATTCTACAAAGCTAATTGAATCAAATGAGAGTCAAACACATTCAAACAAAGTCTTTTAAATCAAATGAAAGTCAAACACATTCAAAAAAAAGCTTTATTTTTTAAAATGAAAGTCAAACACATTCAAATAAAGCTATATAAATCAAATGAAAGTGAAATGCATTCTACAAAGCAAATTGATCTAAATGAAATTCAAACACATTCAAACAAAGCTATTTGAATCAAATGACAGTCAAACACATTCTACAAAGCTAATTGAATCAATTGAAAGTAAAACACATTCAAACAAAGCTATTTGAATCAAATGAAAGTCAAATACATTCTACAAAGCTAATAGAATCAAATGAAAGTCAAACACATTCAAACAAAGCTAATTGAATCAAATGAAAGTCAAACACATTCAAACAAAGCTATTTTAATTAAATGAATGTCAAATACATTCTACAAAGCTAATTGAATCAAATGAAAGTCAAACACATTCAAACAAAGCTATTTGAAGAAAACGAAAGTCAAATACATTCTACAAAGCAAATTGAATCAAATGAAAGTCAAACACAGTCAAACAAAGTTATTTGATTCAAATGAAAGTCAAATACATTCTACAAAGCTAATTGAATCAAATGAAAGTCAAACACATTCAAACAAAGCTAATTCAATCAAATAAAAGTCAAATACATTCTACAAAGCTAATTGAATCATATAAAAGTCAAACACATTCAAACAAAGCTAATTGAATCAAATGGAAGTCAAATACATTCTACAAAGCTAATTGAATTAAATTAAAGTCGAACACATTCAAAATAAGCTAATTGAATTTAATGAAAGTCAAACACATTCAAACAAAGCTTTCGAATCAAGTGAAAGTCAAATACATTTTACAAAGTTAATTGAATCAAATGAAAGTCAAACACAATCAAACAAAGCTATTTGAAGAAAATGAAAGTCAAATATATTCTACAATGCAAATTGAAACAAATGAAAGTCAAACACAGTCAAACAAAGTTATTTAACTCAAATGAAAGTCAAATACATTCTACAAAGCTAATTGAATCAAATGAAAGTCAAACACATTCAAATAAAGCTATTTGAATCAAATGAAAGTCAAATACGTTCTACAAAGCTAATTGTATCAAATGAAAGTCAAATACATTCTACTAAGCTAATTGAATCAAATGAAAGTCAAATTAATTCAAACAAAGCTATTTGAATCAAATGACAGTCAAATACGTTTTACAAAGCTAATTGTATCAAATGAAAGTCAAACACATTCAAACAAAGCTAATTAAATCAAATGAAAGTCAAACACATTCAAACAAAGCTAATCGAATCAAATGAAAGTCAAACACATTCAAACAAAGCTATTTTAATTAAATGAATGTCAAATACATCTACAAAGCTAATTGAATCAAATGAAAGTCAAACACATTCAAACAAAGCTATTTGAATCAAATGAAAGACAAATACATTCTACAAAGCTAATTAATTCAAATGAAAGTCAAACACATTCAAATAAAGCTATTTGAATCAAATGAAAGTCAAATACGTTCTACAAAGCTAATTGTATCAAATGAAAGTCAAACGCAATCAAATAAAGCTATTTGAGTCAAATGAAAGTCAAACACATTCAAACAAAGTTGTTTAAATTAAATGAAAGTGAAATGTATTCTACAAAGCTAATTGAATCAAATGAAAGTTAAACGCATTCAAACAAAGCTATTTGAATCAAATGAGAGTCAAATACATTCTACAAAGCTAATTGAATCAAATGAAAGTCAAACACATTCAAACAAAGCTATTTGTAGAAAATGAAAGTCAAATACATTCTACAAAGCAAATTGAAACAAATGAAAGTCAGACACAGTCAAACTAAGTTATTTGACTCAAATGAAAGTCAAATACATTCTACAAAGCTAATTGAATCAAATGAAAGTCAAACACATTCAAACAAAGCTATTTGAATCAAATGAAAGTCAAACACATTCAAACAAAGATTTTGAATCAAATGAAAGTCAAATACATTCTACAAAGCTAATTGAATCAAATGAAAGTCAAACACATTCAAATAAAGCTATTTGAATCAAATGAAAGTCAAATACATTCTACAAAGCTAATTGAATCAAATGAAAGTCAAACACATTTAAACAAAGCTATTTGAATCAAAGGAGAGTCAAATAAATTCAAATAAAGCTAATTAAATCAAATAAAAGTAAAATACATTCTACAAAGCTAATTGAATCAAATGAAAGTCAAACACAATCAAACAAAGCTATATAAATCAAATGAAAGTGAAATGCATTCTACAAAGCAAATTGATCTAAATAATTTAAAACACATTCAAACAAAGCTATTTGAATCAAATGACAGTCAAACACATTCTACAAAGCTAATTGAATCAATTGAAAGTCAAACACATTCAAACAAAGCTATTTGAATCAAATGAAAGTCAAATACATTCTACAAAGCTAATTGAATCAAATGAAAGTCAAACACATTCAAACAAAGCTAATTGAATCAAATGAAAGTCAAACACATTCAAACAAAGCTATTTTAATTAATTGAATGTCAAATACATTCTACAAAGCTAATTGAATCAAATGAAAGTCAAACACATTCAAACAAAGCTAATTCAATCAAATAAAAGTCAAATACATTCTACAAAGCTAATTGAATCATATAAAAGTCAAACACATTCAAACAAAGCTAATTGAATCAAATGGAAGTCAAATACATTCTACAAAGCTAATTGAATTAAATTAAAGTCGAACACATTCAAAATAAGCTAATTGAATTTAATGAAAGTCAAACACATTCAAACAAAGCTTTCGAATCAAGTGAAAGTCAAATACATTTTACAAAGTTAATTGAATCAAATGAAAGTCAAACACAATCAAACAAAGCTATTTGAAGAAAATGAAAGTCAAATATATTCTACAATGCAAATTGAAACAAATGAAAGTCAAACACAGTCAAACAAAGTTATTTAACTCAAATGAAAGTCAAATACATTCTACAAAGCTAATTGAATCAAATGAAAGTCAAACACATTCAAATAAAGCTATTTGAATCAAATGAAAGTCAAATACGTTCTACAAAGCTAATTGTATCAAATGAAAGTCAAATACATTCTACTAAGCTAATTGAATCAAATGAAAGTCAAATTAATTAAAACAAAGCTATTTGAATCAAATGACAGTCAAATACGTTTTACAAAGCTAATTGTATCAAATGAAAGTCAAACACATTCAAACAAAGCTAATTAAATCAAATGAAAGTCAAACACATTCAAACAAAGCTAATCGAATCAAATGAAAGTCAAACACATTCAAACAAAGCTATTTTAATTAAATGAATGTCAAATACATCTACAAAGCTAATTGAATCAAATGAAAGTCAAACACATTCAAACAAAGCTATTTGAATCAAATGAAAGACAAACACATTCAAACAAAGATTTTGAATCAAATGAAAGTCAAATACATTCTACAAAGCTAATTGAATCAAATGAAAGTCAAACACATTCAAATAAAGCTATTTGAATCAAATGAAAGTCAAATACATTCTACAAAGCTAATTGAATCAAATGAAAGTCAAACACATTTAAACAAAGCTATTTGAATCAAAGGAGAGTCAAATAAATTCAAATAAAGCTAATTAAATCAAATAAAAGTAAAATACATTCTACAAAGCTAATTGAATCAAATGAAAGTCAAACACAATCAAACAAAGCTATATAAATCAAATGAAAGTGAAATGCATTCTACAAAGCAAATTGATCTAAATAATTTAAAACACATTCAAACAAAGCTATTTGAATCAAATGACAGTCAAACACATTCTACAAAGCTAATTGAATCAATTGAAAGTCAAACACATTCAAACAAAGCTATTTGAATCAAATGAAAGTCAAATACATTCTACAAAGCTAATTGAATCAAATGAAAGTCAAACACATTCAAACAAAGCTAATTGAATCAAATGAAAGTCAAACACATTCAAACAAAGCTATTTTAATTAATTGAATGTCAAATACATTCTACAAAGCTAATTGAATCAAATGAAAGTCAAACACATTCAAACAAAGCTATTTGAAGAAAATGAAAGTCAAATACATTCTACAAAGCAAATTGAATCAAATGAAAGTCAAACACAGTCAAACAAAGTTATTTGATTCAAATGAAAGTCAAATACATTCTACAAAGCTAATTGAATCAAATGAAAGTCAAACACATTCAAACAAAGTTGTTTGAATCAAATGAGAGTCAAATAAACTCAATCAAAGCTAATTAAATAAAATAAAAATAAAATACATTCTACAAAGCTAATTGAATCAAATGAAAGTCAAACACATTCAAATAAAGCTATTTGAATCAAATGAAAGTCAAATACGTTCTACAAAGCTAATTGTATCAAATGAAAGTCAAATACATTCTACTAAGCTAATTGAATCAAATGAAAGTCAAATTAATTCAAACAAAGCTATTTGAATCAAATGACAGTCAAATACGTTTTACAAAGCTAATTGTATCAAATGAAAGTCAAACACATTCAAACAAAGCTAATTAAATCAAATGAAAGTCAAACACATTCAAACAAAGCTAATCGAATCAAATGAAAGTCAAACACATTCAAACAAAGCTATTTTAATTAAATGAATGTCAAATACATCTACAAAGCTAATTGAATCAAATGAAAGTCAAACACATTCAAACAAAGCTATTTGAATCAAATGAAAGACAAATACATTCTACAAAGCTAATTAAATCAAATGAAAGTCAAACACATTCAAATAAAGCTATTTGAATCAAATGAAAGTCAAATACGTTCTACAAAGCTAATTGTATCAAATGAAAGTCAAACGCAATCAAATAAAGCTATTTGAGTCAAATGAAAGTCAAACACATTCAAACAAAGTTGTTTAAATTAAATGAAAGTGAAATGTATTCTACAAAGCTAATTGAATCAAATGAAAGTTAAACGCATTCAAACAAAGCTATTTGAATCAAATGAGAGTCAAATACATTCTACAAAGCTAATTGAATCAAATGAAAGTCAAACACATTCAAACAAAGCTATTTGTAGAAAATGAAAGTCAAATACATTCTACAAAGCAAATTGAAACAAATGAAAGTCAGACACAGTCAAACTAAGTTATTTGACTCAAATGAAAGTCAAATACATTCTACAAAGCTAATTGAATCAAATGAAAGTCAAACACATTCAAACAAAGCTATTTGAATCAAATGAAAGTCAAACACATTCAAACAAAGATTTTGAATCAAATGAAAGTCAAATACATTCTACAAAGCTAATTGAATCAAATGAAAGTTAAACGCATTCAAACAAAGCTATTTGAATCAAATGAGAGTCAAATACATTCTACAAAGCTAATTGAATCAACTGAAAGTCAAATACATTCAACAAAGCAAATTGAATCAAATGAAAGTCAAACACATTCAACTAAAGCTAATTGAATCAAATGATAGTCAAACATATTCAAACAAAGCTATTTTAATCAAATGAATGTCAAATACGTTCAACAAAGCTAATTGTATCAAATGAAAGTCAAACACATTCAAATAAAGCTATTTGAATCAAATGAAAGTCAAACGCATTCAAACAAAGTTATTTAAATCAAATGAAAGTGAAATGCATTCTACAAAGATAATTGAATCAAATGAAAGTTAAACGCATTCAAACAAAGCTATTTGAATCAAATGAGAGTCTAATACAATCTACAAAGCTAATTGAATCAAATGAAAGTCAAACACATTTAAACAAAGCTAATTGAATCAAATAAAAGTCAAACACATTCAAAACAAGCTAATTGAATTTAACGAAAGTCAAACACATTCAAACAAAGCTTTCGAATCAAGTGAAAGTCAAATACATTCTACAAAGCTAATTGTATCAAATGAAAGTCAAACACATTCAAACAAAGCTATTTGAATCAAATGAAAGTGAAATGCATTCTACAAAGCTATTTGAATCAAATGAGAGTCAAATACATTCAAACAAAGCTAATTAAATCGTATAAAAGTCAAATACATTCTACAAAGCTAATTGAATCAAATGAAAGTCAAACAAATTCAAACAAAGCTAATTGAATCAACTGAAAGTCAAATACATTCAACAAAGCAAATTGAATCAAATGAAAGTGAAACACATTCAACTAAAGCTAATTGAATCAAATGAAAGTCAAACATATTCAAACAAAGTCTTTTAAATCAAATGAAAGTCAAACGCATTCAAACAAAGTTATTTAAAATCAAATGAAAGTGAAATGCATTCTACAAACATAATTGAATCAAATGAAAGTTAAACGCATTCAAACAAAGCTATTTGAATGAAATGAGAGTCTAATACATTCTACAAAGCTAATTAAATCAAATGAAAGTCAAACACATTTAAACAAAGCTAATTGAATCTAATGAAAGTCAAATTCATTCAACAAAGCTAATTGAATCAAATAAAAGTCAAACACATTCAAAACAAGCTAATTGAATTTAACGAAAATCAAACACATTCAAACAAAGCTTTCGAATCAAGTGAAAGTCAAATACATTCTACAAAGCTAATTGAAACAAATGAAAGTCAAACACATTCAAACAAAGCTATTTGAATTAAATGACAGTCAAATATATTCTACAAAGCTAATTGTATCAAATGAAAGTCAAACACATTCAAACAAAGCTATTTGAATCAAATGAAAGTGAAATGCATTCTACAAAGCTATTTGAATCAAATGAGAGTCAAATACATTCAAACAAAGCTAATTAAATCGAATAAAAGTCAAATACATTCTACAAAGCTAATTGAATCAAATGAAAGTCAAACAAATTCTAACAAAGCTAATTGAATCAACTGAAAGTCAAATACATTCAACAAAGCAAATTGAATCAAATGAAAGTGAAACACATTCAACTAAAGCTAATTGAATCAAATGAAAGTCAAACATAATCAAACAAAGCTATTTTAATCAAATGAATGTCAAATACGTTCAACAAAGCTAATTGTATCAAATGAAAGTCAAACACATTCAAATAAAGCTAATTGTATCAAATGAAAGTCAAACACATTCAAATAAAGCTATTTGAATCAAATGAAAGTCAAACGCATTCAAACAAAGTTATTTAAATCAAATGAAAGTGAAATGCATTCTACAAAGATAATTGAATCAAATGAAAGTTAAACGCATTCAAACAAAGCTATTTGAATCAAATGAGAGTCTAATACATTCTACAAAGCTAATTGAATCAAATGAAAGTCAAATTCATTCAACAAAGCTAATTGAATCAAATTAAAGTCAAACACATTCAAACAAAGCTAATTGAATCAAATGAAAGTCAAGCACATTCAAACAAAGCTATTTTAATGAAATGAAAGTCAAATACATTCTACAAAGCTAATTGAATCAAATGAAAGTCAAACACATTCAAACAAAGCTATTTGAATCAAATGAAAGTCAAACACATTCAAACAAAGCTATTTGAATCAAATGAGAGTCAAATACATTCAAACAAAGCTAATTAAATCAAATAAAAGTCTAATACATTCTACGAAGCTAATTGAATTAATTTAAAGTCAAACACATTCAAACAAAGCTAATTGAATCAAATGAAAGTCAAACACATTCAAACAAAGATTTCGAATCAAATGAAAGTCAAATAAATTCTACAAAGCTAATTGAATCAAATAAAAGTCAAACACATTCAAATAAAGCTATTTGAATCAAATGAAAGTCAAATACATTCTACAAAGCTAATTGAATCAAATGAAAGTCAAACACATTCAAACAAAGCTATTTGAATCAAATGAGAGTCAAATAAATTCAAACAAAGCTAATTAAATAAAATAAAAGTAAAATAAATTCTACAAAGCTAATTGAATCAAATGAAAGTCAAACACATTCAAAAAAAGTCTTTTAAATGAAATGAAAGTCAAACACATTCAAAAAAAGCTTTTTAATTTAAATGAAGGTCAAACACATTCAAACAAAGCTATATAAATCAAATGAAAGTGAAATGCATTCTACAAAGCAAATTGAATTAAATGAAATTCAAACACATTCAAACAAAGCTATTTGAATTAAATGACAGTAAAATACATTCTACAAAGCTAATTGAATCAATTGAAAGTCAAACACATTCAAACAAAGCTATTTGAATCAAATGAAAGTCAAATACGTTCTACAAAGCTAATTGTATCAAATGAAAGTCAAACGCAATCAAATAAAGCTATTTGAGTCAAATGACAGTCAAACACATTCAAACAAAGTTGTTTAAATTAAATGAAAGTGAAATGTATTCTACAAAGCTAATTGAATCAAATGAAAGTTAAACGCATTCAAACAAAGCTATTTGAATCAAATGAGAGTCAAATACATTCTACAAAGCTAATTGAAATAAATGAAAGTCAAACACATTCAAACAAAGCTAATTGAATTAAATGAGAGTCAAATACATTCAACAAAGCTAATTGAATCAAATGAAAGTCAAACACATTCAAACAAAGCTAATTGAATCAAATGAAAGTCAAGCACATTCAAACAAAGCTATTTTAATCAAATGAAAGTCAAATACATTCTACAAAGCTAATTGAATCAAATGAAAGTAAAACACATTCAAACAAAGCTATTTGAATCAAATGAAAGTCAAACACATTCAAACAAAGCTATTTGAATCAAATAAGCGTCAAATACATTCTACAAAGCTAATTGAATCAAATGAAAGTCAAACACATTCAAATAAAGCTATTTGAATCAAATGAAAGTCAAATACATTCTACAAAACTAATTGAATCAAATGAAAGTCAAACATTCAAACAAAGCTATTTGAATCAAATGAGAGTCAAATAAATTCAAACAAAGCTAATTAAATCAAATAAAAGTAAAATACATTCTACAAAGCTAAGAATCAAATGAAAGTCAAACACATTCAAACAAAGGCTTTTAAATCAAATGAAAGTCAAACACATTCAAAAAAAGCTTTTTAATTTAAATGAAAGTCAAACACATTCAAACAAAGCTATATAAATCAAATGAAAGTGAAATGCATTCTACAAAGCAAATTGATCTAAATGAAATTCAAACACATTCAAACAAAGCTATTTGAATCAAATGACAGTCTAACACATTCTACAAAGCTAATTGAATCAATTGTAAGTCAAACACATTTAAACAAAGCTATTTGAATCAAATGAAAGTCAAATACATTCTTTAAAGCTAATTGAATCAAACGAAAGTCAAACACATTCAAACAAAGCTAATTGAATCAAATGAAAGTCAAACACATTCAAACAAAGCTATTTTAATTAAATGAATGTCAAATACATTCTACAAAGCTAATTGAATCAAATGAAAGTCAAACACATTCAAACAAAGCTATTTGAATAAAATGAAAGTCAAATACATTCTACAAAGCAAATTGAAACAAATGAAAGTCAAACACAGTCAAACAAAGTTATTTGACTCAAATGAAAGTCAAATACATTCTACAAAGCTAATTAAATCAAATGAAAGTCAAACACATTCAAACAAAGCTATTTGAATCAAATGAAAGTCAAATACGTTCTACAAAGCTAATTGTATCAAATGAAAGTCAAACGCAATCAAATAAAGCTATTTGAGTCAAATGAAAGTCAAACACATTCAAACAAAGTTGTTTAAATTAAATGAAAGTGAAATGTATTCTACAAAGCTAATTGAATCAAATGAAAGTTAAACGCATTCAAACAAAGCTATTTGAATCAAATGAGAGTCAAATACATTCTACAAAGCTAATTGAATCAACTGAAAGTCAAATACATTCAACAAAGCAAATTGAATCAAATGAAAGTCAAACACATTCAACTAAAGCTAATTGAATCAAATGAAAGTCAAACATATTCAAACAAAGCTATTTTAATCAAATGAATGTCAAATACGTTCAACAAAGCTAATTGTATCAAATGAAAGTCAAACACATTCAAATAAAGCTATTTGAATCAAATGAAAGTCAAGCACATTCAAACAAAGCTATTTTAATGAAATGAAAGTCAAATACATTCTACAAAGCTAATTGAATCAAAAGAAAGTCAAACACATTCAAACAAAGCTATTTGAATCAAATGAAAGTCAAACACTTTCAAACAAAGCTAATTAAATAAAATAAAAGTCTAATACATTCTACAAAGCTAATTGAATTAATTTAAAGTCAAACACATTCAAACAAAGCTAATTGAATCAAATGAAAGTCAAACACATTCAAACAAACATTTCGAATCAAATGAAAGTCAAATACATTCTACAAAGCTAATTGAATCAAATAAAAGTTAAACACATTCAAATAAAGCTATTTGAATCAAATGAAAGTCAAATACATTCTACAAAGCTAATTGAATCAAATGAAAGTCAAACACATTCAAACAAAGCTATTTGAATCAAATGAGAGTCAAATAAATTCAAACAAAGCTAATTAAATAAAATAAAAGTAAAATAAATTCTACAAAGCTAATTGAATCAAATGAAAGTCAAACACATTCAAAAAAAGTCTTTTAAATCAAATGAAAGTCAAACACATTCAAAAAAAGCTTTTTAATTTAAATGAAGGTCAAACACATTCAAACAAAGCTACATAAATCAAATGAAAGTGAAATGCATTCTACAAAGCAAATTGAATTAAATGAAATTCAAACACATTCAAACAAAGCTATTTGAATCAAATGACAGTAAAACACATTCTACAAAGCTAATTGAATCAATTGAAAGTCAAACACATTCAAACAAATCTATTTGAATCAAATGAAAGTCAAATACGTTCTACAAAGCTAATTGTATCAAATGAAAGTCAAACGCAATCAAATAAAGCTATTTGAGTCAAATGACAGTCAAACACATTCAAACAAAGTTGTTTAAATTAAATGAAAGTGAAATGTATTCTACAAAGCTAATTGAATCAAATGAAAGTTAAACGCACTCAAACAAAGCTATTTGAATCAAATGAGAGTCAAATACATTCTACAAAGCTAATTGAATCAAATGAAAGTCAAACCAATTCAAACAAAGCTAATTGAATCAACTGAAAGTCAAATACATTCAACAAAGCAAATTGAATCAAATGAAAGTGAAACACATTCAACTAAAGCTAATTGAATCAAATGAAAGTCAAACATAATCAAACAAAGCTATTTTAATCAAATGAATGTCAAATACGTTCAACAAAGCTAATTGTATCAAATGAAAGTCAAACACATTCAAATATAGCTAATTGTATCAAATGAAAGTCAAACACATTCAAATAAAGCTATTTGAATCAAATGAAAGTGAAACGCATTCAAACAAAGTTATTTAAATCTAATGAAAGTGAAATGCATTCTACAAAGATAATTGAATCAAATGAAAGTTAAACGCATTCAAACAAAGCTATTTGAATCAAATGAGAGTCTAATACATTCTACAAAGCTAATTGAATCAAATGAAAGTCAAATTCATTCAACAAAGCTAATTGAATCAAATAAAAGTCAAACACATTCAAACAAAGCTAATTGAATCAAATGAAAGTCAAGCACATTCAAACAAAGCTATTTTAATGAAATGAAAGTCAAATACATTCTACAAAGCTAATTGAATCAAATGAAAGTCAAACACATTCAAACAAAGCTATTTGAATCAAATGAAAGTCAAACACATTCAAACAAAGCTATTTGAATCAAATGAGAGTCAAATACATTCAAACAAAACTAATTAAATCAAATAAAAGTCTAATACATTCTACGAAGCTAATTGAATTAATTTAAAGTCAAACACATTCAAACAAAGCTAATTGAATCAAATGAAAGTCAAACACATTTAAACAAATATTTCGAATCAAATGAAAGTCAAATACATTCTACAAAGCTAATTGAATCAAATAAAAGTCAAACACATTCAAATAAAGCTATTTGAATCAAATGGAAGTCAAATACATTCTACAAAGCTAATTGAATCAAATGAAAGTCAAACACATTCAAACAAAGCTATTTGAATCAAATGAGAGTCAAATAAATTCAAACAAAGCTAATTAAATAAAATAAAAGTAAAATAAATTCTACAAAGCTAATTGAATCAAATGAAAGTCAAACACATTCAAAAAAAGTCTTTTAAATGAAATGAAAGTCAAACACATTCAAAAAAAGCTTTTTAATTCAAATGAAGGTCAAACACATTCAAACAAAGCTATATAAATCAAATGAAAGTGAAATGCATTCTACAAAGCAAATTGAATTAAATGAAATTCAAACACATTCAAACAAAGCTATTTGAATCAAATGACAGTAAAATACATTCTACAAAGCTAATTGAATCAATTGAAAGTCAAACACATTCAAACAAAGCTATTTGAATCAAATGAAAGTCAAATACGTTCTACAAAGCTAATTGTATCAAATGAAAGTCAAACGCAATCAAATAAAGCTATTTGAGTCAAATGACAGTCAAACACATTCAAACAAAGTTGTTTAAATTAAATGAAAGTGAAATGTATTCTATAAAGCTAATTGAATCAAATGAAAGTTAAACGCATTCAAACAAAGCTATTTGAATCAAATGAGAGTCAAATACATTCTACAAAGCTAATTGAATCAAATGAAAGTCAAACACATTCAAACAAAGCTAATTGAATCAAATAAAAGTCAAACACATTCAAACAAAGCTAATTGAATCAATTGAAAAACAAGCACATTGAAACAAAGCTAATTGAATCAAATGAAAGTCAAGCACATTCAAACAAAGCTATTTTAATCAAATGAAAGTCAAATACATTCTACAAAGCTAATTGAATCAAATGAAAGTAAAACACATTCAAACAAAGCTATTTGAATCAAATGAAAGTCAAACACATTCAAACAAAGCTATTTGAATCAAATGAGCGTCAAATACATTCTACAAAGCTAATTGAATCAAATGAAAGTCAAACACATTCAAATAAAGCTATTTGAATCAAATGAAAGTCAAATACATTCTACAAAACTAATTGTATCAAATGAAAGTCAAACACATTCTACAAAGCTATTTGAATCAAATGAGAGTCAAATAAATTCAAACAAAGCTAATTAAATCAAATAAAAGTAAAATACATTCTACAAAGCTAATTGAATCAAATGAAAGTCAAACACATTCAAACAAAGGCTTTTAAATCAAATGAAAGTCAAACACATTCAAAAAAAGCTTTTTAATTTAAATGAAAGTCAAACACATTCAAACAAAGCTATATAAATCAAATGAAAGTGAAATGCATTCTACAAAGCAAATTGATCTAAATGAAATTCAAACACATTCAAACAAAGCTATTTGAATCAAATGACAGTTTAACACATTTTACAAAGCTAATTGAATCAATTGTAATCAAACACATTTAAACAAAGCTATTTGAATCAAATGAAAGTCAAATACATTCTTTAAAGCTAATTGAATCAAATGAAAGTCAAACACATTCTACAAAGCTATTTGAATCAAATGAGAGTCAAATAAATTCAAACAAAGCTAATTAAATCAAATAAAAGTAAAATACATTCTACAAAGCTAATTGAATCAAATGAAAGTCAAACACATTCAAACAAAGGCTTTTAAATCAAATGAAAGTCAAACACATTCAAAAAAAGCTTTTTAATTTAAATGAAAGTCAAACACATTCAAACAAAGCTATATAAATCAAATGAAAGTGAAATGCATTCTACAAAGCAAATTGATCTAAATGAAATTCAAACACATTCAAACAAAGCTATTTGAATCAAATGACAGTTTAACACATTTTACAAAGCTAATTGAATCAATTGTAAGTCAAACACATTTAAACAAAGCTATTTGAATCAAATGAAAGTCAAATACATTCTTTAAAGCTAATTGAATCAAATGAAAGTCAAACACATTCAAACAAAGCTATTTTAATTAAATGAATGTCAAATACATTCTACAAAGCTAATTGAATCAAATGAAAGTCAAACACATTCAAACAAAGCTATTTGAATAAAATGAAAGTCAAATACATTCTACAAAGCAAATTGAAACAAATGAAAGTCAAACACAGTCAAACAAAGTTATTTGACTCAAATGAAAGTCAAATACATTCTACAAAGCTAATTAAATCAAATGAAAGTCAAACACATTCAAACAAAGCTATTTGAATCAAATGAAAGTCAAATACGTTCTACAAAGCTAATTGTATCAAATGAAAGTCAAACGCAATCAAATAAAGCTATTTGAGTCAAATGAAAGTCAAACACATTCAAACAAAGTTGTTTAAATTAAATGAAAGTGAAATGTATTCTACAAAGCTAATTGAATCAAATGAAAGTTAAACGCATTTAAACAAAGCTATTTGAATCAAATGAGAGTCAAATACATTCTACAAAGCTAATTGAATCAACTGAAAGTCAAATACATTTAACAAAGCAAATTGAATCAAATGAAAGTCAAACACATTCAACTAAAGCTAATTGAATCAAATGAAAGTCAAACATATTCAAACAAAGCTATTTTAATCAAATGAATGTCAAATACGTTCAACAAAGCTAATTGTATCAAATGAAAGTCAAACACATTCAAATAAAGGTAATTGTATCAAATGAAAGTCAAACACATTCAAAAAAAGCTATTTGAATCAAATGAAAGTCAAACGCATTGAAACAAAGTTATTTAAATCAAATGAAAGTGAAATGCATTCTACAAAGATAATTGAATCAAATGAAAGTTAAACGCATTCAAACAAAGCTATTTGAATCAAATGAGAGTCTAATACATTCTACAAAGCTAATTGAATCAAATGAAAGTCAAATTCATTCAACAAAGCTAATTGAATCAAATTAAAGTCAAACACATTCAAACAAAGCTAATTGAATCAAATGAAAGTCAAGCACATTCAAACAAAGCTATTTTAATGAAATGAAAGTCAAATACATTCTACAAAGCTAATTGAATCAATTGAAAGTCAAACACATTCAAACAAAGCTATTTGAATCAAATGAAAGTCAAATACGTTCTACAAAGCTAATTGTATCAAATGAAAGTCAAACGCAATCAAATAAAGCTATTTGAGTCAAATGACAGTCAAACACATTCAAACAAAGTTGTTTAAATTAAATGAAAGTGAAATGTATTCTACAAAGCTAATTGAATCAAATGAAAGTTAAACGCATTCAAACAAAGCTATTTGAATCAAATGAGAGTCAAATACATTCTACAAAGCTAATTGAAATAAATGAAAGTCAAACACATTCAAACAAAGCTAATTGAATCAAATAAAAGTCAAACACATTCAAACAAAGCTAATTAAATCAATTGAAAGTCAAGCACATTCAAACAAAGCTAATTGAATCAAATGAAAGTCAAGCACATTCAAACAAAGCTATTTTAATCAAATGAAAGTCAAATACATTCTACAAAGCTAATTGAATCAAATGAAAGTAAAACACATTCAAACAAAGCTATTTGAATCAAATGAAAGTTAAACACATTCAAACAAAGCTATTTGAATCAAATGAGCGTCAAATACATTCTACAAAGCTAATTGAATCAAATGAAAGTCAAACACATTCAAATAAAGCTATTTGAATCAAATGAAAGTCAAATACATTCTACAAAACTAATTGAATCAAATGAAAGTCAAACACATTCTACAAAGCTATTTGAATCAAATGAGAGTCAAATAAATTCAAACAAAGCTAATTAAATCAAATAAAAGTAAAATACATTCTACAAAGCTAATTGAATCAAATGAAAGTCAAACACATTCAAACAAAGGCTTTTAAATCAAATGAAAGTCAAACACATTCAAAAAAAAGCTTTTTAATTTAAATGAAAGTCAAACACATTCAAACAAAGCTATATAAATCAAATGAAAGTGAAATGCATTCTACAAAGCAAATTGATCTAAATGAAATTCAAACACATTCAAACAAAGCTATTTGAATCAAATGACAGTTTAACACATTCTACAAAGCTAATTGAATCAATTGTAAGTCAAACACATTTAAACAAAGCTATTTGAATCAAATGAAAGTCAAATACATTCTTTAAAGCTAATTGAATCAAATGAAAGTCAAACACATTCAAACAAAGCTATTTTAATTAAATGAATGTCAAATACATTCTACAAAGCTAATTGAATCAAATGAAAGTCAAACACATTCAAACAAAGCTATTTGAATAAAATGAAAGTCAAATACATTCTACAAAGCAAATTGAAACAAATGAAAGTCAAACACAGTCAAACAAAGTTATTTGACTCAAATGAAAGTCAAATACATTCTACAAAGCTAATTGAATCAAATAAAAGTCAAACACATTCAAATAAAGCTATTTGAATCAAATGAAAGTCAAATACATTCTACAAAGCTAATTGAATCAAATGAAAGTCAAACACATTCAAACAAAGCTATTTGAATCAAATGAGAGTCAAATAAATTCAAACAAAGCTAATTAAATAAAATAAAAGTAAAATAAATTCTACAAAGCTAATTGAATCAAATGAAAGTCAAACACATTCAAAAAAAAGTCTTTTAAATGAAATGAAAGTCAAACACATTCAAAAAAAGCTTTTTAATTTAAATGAAGGTCAAACACATTCAAACAAAGCTATATAAATCAAATGAAAGTGAAATGCATTCTACAAAGCAAATTGAATTAAATGAAATTCAAACACATTCAAACAAAGCTATTTGAATTAAATGACAGTAAAATACATTCTACAAAGCTAATTGAATCAATTGAAAGTCAAACACATTCAAACAAAGCTATTTGAATCAAATGAAAGTCAAATACGTTCTACAAAGCTAATTGTATCAAATGAAAGTCAAACGCAATCAAATAAAGCTATTTGAGTCAAATGACAGTCAAACACATTCAAACAAAGTTGTTTAAATTAAATGAAAGTGAAATGTATTCTACAAAGCTAATTGAATCAAATGAAAGTTAAACGCATTCAAACAAAGCTATTTGAATCAAATGAGAGTCAAATACATTCTACAAAGCTAATTGAAATAAATGAAAGTCAAACACATTCAAACAAAGCTAATTGAATCAAATGAGAGTCAAATACATTCAACAAAGCTAATTGAACCAAATGAAAGTCAAACACATTCAAACAAAGCTAATTGAATTAAATGAAAGTCAAGCACATTCAAACAAAGCTATTTTAATCAAATGAAAGTCAAATACATTCTACAAAGCTAATTGAATCAAATGAAAGTAAAACACATTCAAACAAAGCTATTTGAATCAAATGAAAGTCAAACACATTTCAAACAAAGCTATTTGAATCAAATGAGCGTCAAATACATTCTACAAAGCTAATTGAATCAAATGAAAGTCAAACACATTCAAATAAAGCTATTTGAATCAAATGAAAGTCAAATACATTCTACAAAACTAATTGAATCAAATGAAAGTCAAACACATTCAAACAAAGCTATTTGAATCAAATGAGAGTCAAATAAATTCAAACAAAGCTAATTAAATCAAATAAAAGTAAAATACATTCTACAAAGCTAATTGAATCAAATGAAAGTCAAACACATTCAAACAAAGGCTTTTAAATCAAATGAAAGTCAAACACATTCAAAAAAAGCTTTTTAATTTTAAAATGAAAGTCAAACACATTCAAACAAAGCTATATAAATCAAATGAAAGTGAAATGCATTCTACAAAGCAAATTGATCTAAATGAAATTCAAACACATTCAAACCAAAGCTATTTGAATCAAATGACAGTCTAACACATTCTACAAAGCTAATTGAATCAATTGTAAGTCAAACACATTTAAACAAAGCTATTTGAATCAAATGAAAGTCAAATACATTCTTTAAAGCTAATTGAATCAAATGAAAGTCAAACACATTCAAACAAAGCTAATTGAATCAAATGAAAGTCAAACACATTCAAACAAAGCTATTTTAATTAAATGAATGTCAAATACATTCTACAAAGCTAATTGAATCAAATGAAAGTCAAACACATTCGAACAAAGCTATTTGAATAAAATGAAAGTCAAATACATTCTACAAAGCAAATTGAAACAAATGAAAGTCAAACACAGTCAAACAAAGTTATTTGACTCAAATGAAAGTCAAATACATTCTACAAAGCTAATTTAATCAAATGAAAGTCAAACACATTCAAACAAAGCTATTTGAATCAAATGAAAGTCAAATACGTTCTACAAAGCTAATTGTATCAAATGAAAGTCAAACGCAATCAAATAAAGCTATTTGAGTCAAATGAAAGTCAAAACACATTCAAACAAAGTTGTTTAAATTAAATGAAAGTGAAATGTATTCTACAAAGCTAATTGAATCAAATGAAAGTTAAATGCATTTAAACAAAGCTATTTGAATCAAATGAGAGTCAAAATACATTCTACAAAGCTAATTGAATCAACTGAAAGTCAAATACATTTAACAAAGCAAATTGAATCAAATGAAAGTCAAACACATTCAACTAAAGCTAATTGAATCAAATGAAAGTCAAAACATTCAAACAAAGCTATTTTAATCAAATGAATGTCAAAATACGTTCAACAAAGCTAATTGTATCAAATGAAAGTCAAACACATTCAAATAAAGCTAATTGTATCAAATGAAAGTCAAACACATTCAAATAAAGCTATTTGAATCAAATGAAAGTCAAACGCATTCAAACAAAGTTATTTAAATCTAATGAAAGTGAAATGCATTCTACAAAGATAATTGAATCAAATGAAAGTTAAACGCATTCAAACAAAGCTATTTGAATCAAATGAGAGTCTAATACATTCTACAAAGCTAATTGAATCAAATGAAAGTCAAATTCATTCAACAAAGCTAATTGAATCAAATAAAAGTCAAACACATTCAAACAAAGCTAATTGAATCAAATGAAAGTCAAGCACATTCAAACAAAGCTATTTTAATGAAATGAAAGTCAAATACATTCTACAAAGCTAATTGAATCAAATGAAAGTCAAACACATTCAAACAAAGCTATTTGAATCAAATGAAAGTCAAACACATTCAAACAAAGCTATTTGAATCAAATGAGAGTCAAATACATTCAAACAAAGCTAATTAAATCAAATAAAAGTCTAATACATTCTACGAAGCTAATTGAATTAATTTAAAGTCAAAACACATTCAAACAAAGCTAATTGAATCAAATGAAAGTCAAAGCACATTCAAACAAAGCTATTTTAATCAAATGAAAGTCAAATACATTCTACAAACCTAATTGAATCAAATGAAAGTCAAAACACATTCAAACAAAGCTAATTAAATCAAATAAAAGTCAAATACATTCTACAAAGCTAATTGAATCAATAAAAGTCAAACATATTCAAACAAAGCTAATTTAATCAAATGAATGTCAAATACGTTCAACAAAGCTAAATCAAATGAAAGTCAAACACATTCAAAAAAAATCAAAAAGTCAAACACATTCAAAAAAAGCTATTTGAATCAAATGAAAGTCAAACGCATTCAAACAAATTAAATCAAATGAAAGTGAAATGCATTCTACAAAGATAATTGAATCAAATGAAAGTTAAACGCATTCAAACAAAGCTATTTGAATCAAATGAGAGTCTAATACATTCTACAAAGCTAATTGAATCAAATGAAAGTCAAATTCATTCAACAAAGCTAATTGAATCAAATTAAAGTCAAACACATTCAAACAAAGCTAATTGAATCAAATGAAAGTCAAGCACATTCAAACAAAGCTATTTTAATGAAATGAAAGTCAAATACATTCTACAAAGCTAATTGAATCAATTGAAAGTCAAACACATTCAAACAAAGCTATTTGAATCAAATGAAAGTCAAATACGTTCTACAAAGCTAATTGTATCAAATGAAAGTCAAACGCAATCAAATAAAGCTATTTGAGTCAAATGACAGTCAAACACATTCAAACAAAGTTGTTTAAATTAAATGAAAGTGAAATGTATTCTACAAAGCTAATTGAATCAAATGAAAGTTAAACGCATTCAAACAAAGCTATTTGAATCAAATGAGAGTCAAATACATTCTACAAAGCTAATTGAAATAAATGAAAGTCAAACACATTCAAACAAAGCTAATTGAATCAAATAAAAGTCAAACACATTCAAACAAAGCTAATTGAATCAATGAAAGTCAAGCACATTCAAACAAAGCTAATTGAATCAAATGAAAGTCAAGCACATTCAAACAAAGCTATTTTAATCAAATGAAAGTCAAATACATTCTACAAAGCTAATTGAATCAAATGAAAGTAAAACACATTCAAACAAAGCTATTTGAATCAAATGAAAGTCAAACACATTCAAACAAAGCTATTTGAATCAAATGAGCGTCAAATACATTCTACAAAGCTAATTGAATCAAATGAAAGTCAAACACATTCAAATAAAGCTATTTGAATCAAATGAAAGTCAAATACATTCTACAAAACTAATTGAATCAAATGAAAGTCAAACACATTCTACAAAGCTATTTGAATCAAATGAGAGTCAAATAAATTCAAACAAAGCTAATTAAATCAAATAAAA